>NW_027094199.1:0-217548 GCF_029207755.1 Chamaea fasciata | reverse complement strand
GGAAACAGCGTTTAACGCTGTTCCGAGCTAGCCTGCGAGTGAACCGCCGGAGAGTGCACTAGGCGCGGCCAAACGGCGTTTTCTCGCTTCCCAGGCTAGGAGAAGCACTTTCCGTGCTGCTAACAGGAGTTTGACTGTGGCCAAAGGGATCCAGTCCTTGGAAATCTACTATCACCAGTTCGGCCTGAATCCTGAGTTTTGCCGGCCACCCGCGGGGAGCTGGTCCAGGCCCTTCCTCTCCTTCGGTTTTCTTCGGCGCTGCTTGTCTTGCTACAGCGTGACCCTGCACCCCCTGCGCTGTCGGGACATCCTGCCCCTGTCTTCCGGGACACTCTGCCTTCCTAGCTCCCAGCCCAGGACTTTTCCACTGTTTCAGCTTGGTGCTCTAAAGATCCTGCAGAGACACCGAAACCAAACTGCCCTGGGTCTTGTGAAACAGAGCCCTCAAAATTCTTAGTACTGTTGTCGTTTGTCATTAATGCTGTAGTTGTTTGGTGGGGGGGGGAGGTGGTTTTTTTTTGTGTGTTTGTTTGCTTTGTATTACATACTAGTAAAGAACTGCTATTCCTATTTCCCAAATCTTTGCCAAAGAGCCTCTGATTGTAATTTTACCTAGCAGATACCTGTCTTCCCAAACCAAGACAGATTTTGGCGCCCAACGTGGCGCTTGAGGGCACTGAGAAAAGAAAAGGGAAGAGAAATAGCAATTCTTAACTAACCTAGTACTTTCTTTTGTGTGCGTTAAATATAAAAACCTCATTAGGCTGCATCATGTGGTCTAACTTAGCCTGGTTTGGGTGGCATGTGGTTGTGGCTGTATTCCTTCCATTTGCAGGCCCTTATCTAAACATGAGCCCTATAACTAAGGCTACTGTGACTGTCATCCAGTTTATTTTATGGCTTAATAAGGTGAAAAACTCATGGATTTTTAATTTCCTCTGGAAGGCAGGCACATGGATTCAGGGCTATTGTACACTAACTGTGTGTTTTTGGAGTTACTTTAACAATAGTACCTACTGTAAAGAAATGACACCGGGGGAGGTTTTTTTTTCCCAACCCTTTACCCATCTCTTTAGGTCTACCCCACCAGTTTTTGAAAGGTTTAAATCCTCTCTGAATGCTAATGATATCATACAATGGCTGGTGCTGCTAATATGCATATTCTATTTAGCATTCAGAGATAAGGGAAGATTGACCTAGATAACCACCCTGATACCTACCCCACAAAATAAGGATGATACCCCAGAGCCTGACTCTGCCCCACAGCCTGCCTCAGAAAGGACCCACCCGGATTGGGTTGAGGTTCTGGTAAAAGAAATGCATGAGATGGGCCAGATACTGAAGGAGTACATTTCCCCAGCTCATGAAAAACCCTCCCCCTGCCCCGAGAAGGCAGAGACTGATAGTGCAGCAGTAGAACCCACAGACATTACAACTGTCCAGGTTCCAGCTGAACCACAAGAGCAGCCACAGCCAGCAGCAGTCGCCCCTGTGGAAACAAGGAAGTGTAAAGTGAAATCGTCAGATCCTGGTATTAAGGATAAGAAAGGAGGGTCCTCACAGTCCACAGAAGAGCCACAGGTTGAAATCATCACTGAGTCCCTGACATATGAAAGTCTACGTAATCTGCAAAAAGATACTGTACGACGAGGACGTGAGGCTTATACAGCCTGGCTACTTCGAGTCTGGGACCTTATGGGTACAGGTGTGCAACTGGATAGTGCTGAAGCAAGGAATTTGGGACCCTTGACCCAGGATTCAGGTATAAATCAGGTATTTGTAAGAGAGCAAAGGCCCCTTCCCCTTTGGGAACGACTTCTAATGAGTGTGAGAGAGAGATTTGTCCACAGAGACAGAATGCAAGAGCACAACAATAGAATGCGATGGAAGACCCTTGAGGAAGGAATCCAACAGTTGAGAGAAGTGGCAGTATTGGAAGTACTTTTTGGGAAGACCGGACAGCATGATAATGACCCCGACAAGGTTAAATGCACAGGGCACATGTTGTGGAATCTGGCAACTCATGGACCATCCCAATACGCCACATTCATCGCAACAATTAATGCCGAGGATAACCGAGAGACAGTGGGTTCTGTTGCCAACAAGCTCAGAAATTATGAAAGTATGACCAGTGGCCCAATGCAGGCTCATGTCTCTGCGGTGGTGAAGGAACTCAAAGAGGAGATGAGGGAAATAAGAGAGGAGATGAGAAGGAACAGTTCCCATGTAGCACCGGTGCGAGTCACAGGCCCCAGAATCAGAGCCCAACATCCCCCAGCGAGAGAGAGAGGGTACACCCCTCGAGCTGACCTGTGGTTTTATCTGCGGGACCATGGGGAGGACATGGGAGCGTGGCATGGGAAACCTACTTCTGTCCTGGCAGCACGGGTACGTGAGCTCAAGGAGAGAAACGTTAACAGAGGGAGTTCCACTAGAATGAAGGTAGCCTCAGCCTCCCATGAGCAAGCTGCCAGGTATTACGGAGGTGGGAATGCTGTGTCAGATTCCCTCGAAGGAACCTCTACCATGTATGTCCAGGAAGGGAATAATAACCAGTGCTAGAGGGGCCCTGCCTCTAGCCAGGAAGAGGCACGGGAAAATCGGGTTTTTTGGACTGTGTGGATTCGATGGCCTGGCACATCAGAGCCACAAAAATATGAAGCTTTGGTAGATACTGGGTCGCAGTGTACTCTAATGCCATTGGGACATGTGGGGGCAGAACCGATTTCCATTGCCGGGGTGACGGGGGGATCACAGGAATTGACTCTGGTTGAAGCCGAGGTGAGCCTGACCGGGAAGGAGTGGCAGAAACTTCCGATTGTGACCGGCTCAGAGGCTCCATGTATTCTGGGCATAGACTTCCTCAGGAATGGATATTATAAAGACCCTAAAGGACTCAGATGGGCTTTTGGAATAGCTGCCGTGGAGACAGAGAACATTAAGCAGTTGAACACCTTGCCGGGACTATCAGAGAACCCATCTGCAGTGGGACTCCTGAAGGGAGAAGAACAACAAGTACCTGTTGCCACCTCGACAGTGCACCGTCGGCAGTATCGGACAAATCGGGACGCCGTGATCCCCATCCACAAGATGATCCGTGAGCTGGAGAGCCAAGGGGTGGTCAGCAAAACCCACTCACCCTTCAACAGCCCCATCTGGCCTGTGCGCAAGTCTGATGGAGAATGGAGACTGACTGTGGACTATCGTGCATTGAATGAAGTGACTCCACCGCTGAGCGCTGCTGTGCCGGACATGCTGGAACTTCAGTACGAGCTGGAGTCCAAGGCAGCAAGGTGGTATGCCACTATTGACATTGCCAATGCATTTTTCTCCATTCCTCTGGCTGCAGAATGCAGGCCTCAGTTTGCTTTCACCTGGAGGGGCGTGCAGTACACCTGGAACCGGCTGCCCCAGGGGTGGAAACACAGCCCCACCATCTGCCATGGGCTGATCCAGGCTGCACTGGAGAAGGGTGAGGCTCCGGAACATCTACAGTACATCGATGACATCATTGTGTGGGGAAAGACTGCAGCTGAAGTGTTCGAGAAAGGAGAGAGGATCATCCAGATTTTGCTGAAAGCCGGGTTTGCCATCAAGAAGAGCAAAGTCAAGGGACCTGCCAGAGAGATCCAGTTCCTGGGAGTAAAGTGGCAAGATGGACGGCGGCAGATCCCCACTGAGGTCATTGATAAGATCACAGCAATGTCTCCACCGACCAGCAAAAAGGAAACACAAGCTTTCCTAGGAGCCATAGGTTTTTGGAGGATGCACATTCCTGAGTACAGTCAGATCGTGAGCCCTCTCTACCTGGTTACCCACAAGAAGAACAATTTCCACTGGGGCCCTGAACAGCAACACGCCTTTGCCCAGATCAAGCAGGAGATTGCTCATGCAGTAGCCCTTGGCCCAGTCAGGATGGGACCAGATGTGAAGAATGTGCTTTATTCTGCAGCTGGGAACAACAGTTTGTCCTGGAGCCTTTGGCAGAAGGTGCCAGGGGAGAGCCGAGGCCGACCACTGGGATTCTGGAGTCGAAGTTACAGAGGATCTGAAGCCAACTACACTCCCACAGAGAAGGAGATCTTGGCCACCTATGAAGGAGTTCAAGCCGCCTCAGAAGTGATTGGCACAGAAGCACAACTCCTCTTGGCACCCCGACTACCAGTGCTGGGGTGGATGTTTAAAGGAAAGGCTCCCTCCACGCACCATGCCACCGATGCCACATGGAGCAAATGGACTGCCCTCATCACACAGCGTGCCCGTATTGGAAACCCAAATCGCCCTGGGATTTTGGAGATAATTACAAACTGGCCGGAAGGAGAAAACTTCGGTCTCACGGACGAAGAGGAGCAGGAACCAGTGACACGGGCTGAAGAAGCTCCTCCGTACAACCAACTGCCAGCAGAAGAAACACACTACGCTCTTTTCACTGACGGTTCCTGTCGCATCGTGGGAATGAACCGTAAGTGGAAAGCAGCCGTATGGAGCCCCACACGACAGGTTGCAGAAGCCACTGAAGGAGACGGGGGATCAAGTCAGCTTGCTGAACTCAAAGCTGTTCAATTAGCCCTTGACATTGCTGAAAGAGAGAAGTGGCCAAAGCTCTACCTCTACACTGATTCGTGGATGGTAGCCAATGCTCTGTGGGGCTGGCTGGAAAGGTGGAAAAAGGCCAACTGGCAGCGTAGAGGAAAACCAATCTGGGCTGCTGATGAATGGAAGGACGTTGCCACTCGTGTAGAGAAGCTGCCTGTGAAAGTCCGCCATGTAGATGCCCATGTTCCCAAGAGTCGGGCTAATGAGGAACACCAAAACAACAAGCAGGTAGATCAGGCTGCCAAGATAGAAGTGTCAAAGATAGATTTAGATTGGCAACACAAGGGAGAGTTGTTCCTAGCCCGATGGGCCCATGATGCCTCTGGTCATCAGGGCAGAGATGCCACTTATAAGTGGGCCCGAGACCGAGGAGTGGATTTAACCATGGACAGTATTTCTCAGGTTATCCATGACTGTGAGACATGTGCTGCAATCAAGCAAGCCAAGCGGGTGAAGCCCTTATGGTATGGTGGGCGGTGGTCCAAATATAAATATGGGGAAGCCTGGCAGATTGACTACATCACCCTTCCCCAAACCCGCCAGGGCAAGCGCTATGTGCTAACCATAGTGGAAGCCACCACTGGATGGTTGGAGACCTACCCTGTGCCTCATGCTACTGCCCGGAACACCATCCTGGGCCTGGAAAAACAAGTCCTGTGGAGACATGGCACCCCTGAGAGAATCGAGTCGGACAATGGGACTCATTTCAAGAATAGTCTTATAAGCACCTGGGCTAGAGAACATGGCATTGAGTGGGTGTACCATATTCCTTATCATGCACCAGCGGCCGGGAAAGTTGAACGGTGCAATGGCCTGCTTAAAACTACCTTGAAGGCACTGGGTGGGGGAACCTTCAAGAATTGGGATATTAATTTAGCAAAGGCCACCTGGTTGGTGAACACTCGAGGTTCCACCAACCGAGCAGGTCCTGCCCAATCTGAGCCCTTGCAAAAGACAGACGGAGATAAGGTTCCAGTGGTACACATGAGAGGTATGCTGGGAAAAACTGTTTGGATTAATCCTGCCTCCAGCAAAGACAATCCCATCCATGGGGTTGTCTTCGCTCAGGGACCAGGTTGCACCTGGTGGGTGATGCAAAAGGATGGAGAGACCCGATGCATACCTCAAGGGGACCTTGTTTTGGGGTGAACTACCCATGACAATGTGGCTGTATCCATATTTGCATATATATATGTATTTTTAACAGTTAAAACTCAATGTAATATGTTGGTATGGGAAAAAAATTCGGGGTGGATAATGTTGGGGGATAGGTTTGTTCTTTTTTTTTCTCTAAAGAATTTTTTCCCCACAAGTTACCAAGGAGACCAAGTGTTGGATAGTGGAGAGTACTTAACCGAAACAAAGAGGTGGACAAAAGGTGGAAGGGGGAGATAACGCAGGTAAAAGACAAAGCTTGAGGCAGCTGCGTGCTTTTCTTTCTCCGGCGTTCGGGGAGACGCGTGTCTGCCGCTCCTCGAGGATCTCAGCCGCCGCAGAGCACGCCGAGCAGAGAACGGCTGTTGCTGGCTGGAGGAGTTTCACTGTGGCCAAAGGGATCCAGTCCTGGGAAATCTACTATCACCAGTTCGACCTGAATCCTGAGTTTTCCCTGCCACCTGCGGGAGCTGGTCCAGGCCCTGCCTCGCCTTCGGCTCCTTCGGCGCTGCTCCTCTTGCTGCAGTGTCACCCTGCACCCCCTGCACTGCCGGGACATCCTGCCCCTGCCTGCCGGGACACCCTGCCATCCCAGCTACCAGCCCGGGACTTTTCCACTGTTCCAGCTTGGTGCTCTGAGGATCCTGCAGGGACAGCGAAACCAAACTGCCCTGGGTTTTGTGAAACAAAGCCCTCAAGGTTCTCGGTACTGTTGTCGTTTGTCATTAATGCTGTAGTTGTTTGGTGGGGGGGGAGTTTTTTGTGTTTGTTTGCTTTGTATTACATACTAGTAAAGAACTGCTATTCCTATTTCCCAAATCTTTGCCAAAGAGCCTCTGATTGTAATTTTACCTAGCAGATACCTGTCTTCCTAAACCAAGACATGGGGACATGGAGTTTTCTTAACAACAGGAAACACACATGCTCCATGGTCCCTGACACAGCGTGCAGCTCACTGGGCAGGGGGGTTAAACCCCCTAGAGACGGGCGACCCTCTGGCAATAGTCGGCACCTCAGAGCAACTCCTAGAAAACATACACAAAGCTGCATGCTTGCAAATGATACAGGAAAGAAAATTAATCTCTGGCTGTGAGTCGCCAATGCAACAGCCTGTCAAACCTGAGATTATGACCCCCCTCATTCGAGGTTTGCCAGAGTCTCTTAAACCAACAGCAATTTTTCTTCCAAAAACAATAGCATCTATCACTCCGGTAGATTGACTTGAAAGATTTCTTGGCCATACAAGAGATCAAACTGGTTCCACTGACTCCTCACCTTTTACAACTCCTAGCACACAATCTAACAGCAGTCATAAAGTTTGGACATGGAGTGAGGTAGCAGAGGAGTTAATAAGTTACAGTAGAAAATATGGACCAGTGAAATACTCAGAGGACAAACCAGAAAAACCCAGAGGAGTCAGGCACATTGCCTCTCCTAATGAAATACCAGAAAAGGGAAAACAAATTTCAAACCGGCAGCAACTGTGGTTGCTAGGACTGAAAAGGGGAGTTCCACGAGAAGTAATGGATAAATTGCTGTATGATAAATTGGCTAAAATAATTTCCAATTGACCCTGTCCCAAACCTATTGTGTTGGAATCATCCAACCGACAGCCCAGCGCACCTCCTCTTCCGCAAGCCTTGGGCAACAAGCCACAGCACTCCCTAGCACAAGTTTTAAACAATGGGACACAGCAAGAGAGAGATGTTCAACAGAAAATAATTTCTCCCTTAGAAAGCCTTGGTTTGCAAATCCCCTCAGAGAAAATACAAAAACCTTTTCAAGAAGTGAAATTTTTAGGAATCTGGTGGAAAGGAGGTATGGCATGTATCCCACCAGACACTCTAACCTTAGATCAAATTAAAGTGCCTGAGTCCAGGAAAGATCTACAGCATGCCTTGGGATTATTAGTGTTTTGGGGAAAACACATTCCAGATCTTTCAATTTTTGCCAGGCCTCTTGATGATTTGTTGAGAAAGGGAGTAAAATGGGACTGGAGCCCTTCTCAGGAAGAAGCATTACAACTGTTGATTTTTGAAGCCACAGCTCATCAGGCCCTAGGCCCGATCCACCCAACAGATCCTTTTCAGGTAGAATGGGGATTTGCTTCCTCAGGGTTGTCAGTACACATATGGCAGTGGGGTCCTGAGGGTCCGACATGGCCTGTTGGTTTTTATTCCCGTGGTTTCAGAGATGCTGAAAAGAGGTATATTATCTGGGAAAAAGGCTTGTTTGTGGTTAGCCTAGTTCTCATAGAAGTAGAGAAGATTGTACCACAACAACCGGTTGTTTGGAGAGGGCCTTTCCAAGTTTTTAAGTCAGTCACTACTGGGACTCCCCCAGCTGACGGGGTGGCCCAGACAGCCTCAGTAAGAAAGTGGTGTGCTCAGATTGAATATTATTGTAACATCTTCTCAATAACTGAAAGAGCTGTGGAAAAAAACTGGCAGTACAAGAAGCAGAAAACTTGGATAGCATCCAAGACAAACCTGCCTCAGTCATTACCCCTCCCTTTTCTCCCAAACAGTCAGCAATTCCTTGGTTTACTGATGCTTTTCCTTTTGGCCCAACAGCTCTAAGCATATTCCCCTCACTACAGGGACCAAGCGATTCCAAGAATCCAGCACATTACCCTGGACAACGTGTTTTGGTGGACTTCCCCACAGTGGGAGAGGTACCACTAGTGCTAAAACTCCCTCTGAACGAATACCCATGGGTAACCTTTGATGCTCTAGGGAAAGAGTATCGAATAAATGCACACTGGAGAATTTCCATCATTCTAACTTTCTGCCTTCTGGTGGCAGATTCTGTTGTGCTTACTTTTCACAGGAGAACTCCGAGGGACATGAAGGCCATATAAACCATGATAAATATTTTAAATTGGGAATTTTTAGAAGTATTAATGAAAAAATTGGCTGCCAAAACTAGGGATTTGACCAAATTACAGAAACCATTGCAGTTATCCTTATTGGCTTTGGGGACACATCAGTGGTTGCTATCAAACATATTACCAAATTGGGAAAAGGTGAATGTGAATGATCACAAAATGATAATTGATGCTCTTGGTGCTACACAAAACAGTGGTTTTTTGGCTCTTAGCTGCATCCAGACACAGCTTTGGATGCAGACAGTTGTTGCCTCAATCATAAGGGAAGAAGAAGGCACTTTTCCTACTGAAATTCGGAAAATAATTTGGGACAATGCAAATGATTTTGAAAAGGAATTCCAATCCTGGTAGAAATTGGTCAACTTTACCTATAACCCCAATACCAACACAGTTACAGCTTTTGTAATAACCATATGTAATGTTTTGGTACACTTGATATTGTTAATGCAATCATAGCTCAAGACATTTGTTTGAACACAGAACAAAATATCTGCCACTTTGAAATTCACCCTAACCAGACTTCTGAAACAGTGCTAATATATATAGGCAATGGGTGTGCGTGCTTTAAAACTGCTTGTGATGTAGTGTTTGTAGAAGAAATAGTGGTGAATCTTAAGAATCACTCAAATTATTGTGTTTGTAACTTTACTACAATTACAGGATGTGATTTTTTGTACATAGGCCCAGTTACCTCTTATCACCTTTTACAATCTGATTATACAGTGATGCACAAATTATTGCCTCCCCTTATTGGGATGAATTTTACTTTAGTGAAGCAATTGTTGCTTCATCAGGACTTAAATGAGATTTTGGAAAAGATCAAGAAAAACAGAGAGAAAACCCTGGTAACTATTCATCACAATGTGAGAGAAATACATCATGTCATGGAAAGGGTAAGAAAAGATGCTGAACACAGGTGGTGGGATACCCTTTTTGGGTGGTTACCTACTGCCACAGGTATCCTGAACAAAGTGTGTCATCCCATTGTTGTTCTTTTGATTTTGGTTTTGATTGGTTTTGTCTTATCAGTCATTTTATACATCCTAAATTGGAAAATGATGAAGAAGTTGACACACTTGGCATCTATAATGGAAGCACACAGTTTAGTCAAGACCCCTTTTGCAAGAGACACTCCCAAAGTTATTGACATGAGATGTACTACCCAAACAGCGAAAATTAGACCTCCAATAGCAGATTAATTTGAAATTGTTGGTTGCTTGTTTTGATTATTGTTGTTTGTTTTAATTATGTTATATTTTAATCAAAATTAAGCTTTTGTTTGAAAATTGTTATAACTTTAAGGAATTTTATGATTTGTTTTGTTTATTTTGAAGAAATTGTTATAATCAATATTGATTCATTTTGTTTTGCTTCTATTTCCTTTTTCTATTTTTTCCTCTTTCTCCCTCTTTCTTTCACACACACTCTCTACTGTCTCTTTTTTTTTCCGGGATATGCTACTAACATGGACGAGTCCTGAAGACTTCGCAAGACTATGGAACCCTGCAGAAGGAGCTCTCTTGACGACAATCATGAGTCACGGGGTGGTGCAAGAGACGGTCTGAAGATCCCTCATCTGCCTCACGACCATCGTCAAGGACAGAGACTGAAACCCCTAAAAGGGACTTGAAAATCTCAACACAGGAGTTCTGGCCTGGCTGAGGTGGGATGTTGGCCAAGTGCTGCCTGCAGGTGTGTTTGATGGAAAACACCCAGCACCCATATGGGAACATCAGAACCTGAGCAGAAACAATGGGCAAGTCACGGTGAAGTGACCGCGCCTGCTGACACTGCACCTGCTGACTTGGACTGGTTGACACTGTACCTGCTGACGACCGACTTGTTCTGAGTTCTCTAAATGAACACACTGCAATGATTTCCCCCACCTTTTTGGCCAACTGCCTGTCGCTTCGGAGAGGACTATAAAAACCCTGGAGACTCCCGCTCACTTTTGAGATCTCCCCACTGGAGAAGATCGCGTCTATAGGCATCTTCAAAAGCCTCGAGGACTCGACCCTCCATGTTGGTAGCTATAATCCCCTTCCCCTCTTTTTCTGTCTCTCTTACTATTCTCTTTTCTCTCCCCACTATCGCATTTGTTGGCACTAAATAAAGGTGCATTTGTGATTGAGTAAACTGAGTTTGTCCCCCACTGTGTCTTTTGCGCTCTGAGATCCCTAAAACGAACCATCACGAACCCCGCTTGTGTGAGTGGATCGTGACAGTGTGCTAAAAGAAATGTGAGGGGGTAGAAGGTCAATACCAAAAATCAAACCAAATTAATCCTTCCTTTTTTTGTTTTTTGCTGTGTTTCCATCTGTTTCCATCTTTCCATTTGCTGTGTTTCCAAAGCAAGGAAGGGGCAGGAGTTTAGGAGGGGCTGGTTCAGCTCAGCCTTGCTGATAAAGCAATTTGGGTTTTCCCTCGTCAATCTGTTTCATTAACTAAAAATGCAGAATTGGAGAAGTTGTTGGATATTTTTGCGTTTTTCTGCAGCTGGCTGCAGGAGACTTTGCTCAGACCGGGGGTTGGGGCTGTCCAGCCTGGAGAAGAGAAAGACCTGGGGAGATTTCATTGGGGCCTTCCAAGACCACAAGGGAGCCTGAAAGAGCTGCAGAGGGACCTTGGACAAGGACCTGGAGCACCAGGACAAGGGGGAATGGCTTTAAACTACAGGAGGAGAGATTTAGATGGGATCTTGGGAAGGAATTCCTCCCTGGGAGGGTGGGGAGGGCTGGGCTGGAATTCCCAGAGCAGCTGTGGCTGCCCCTGGATCCCTGGGAGTGTCCAAGGCCAGGTTGGAGCCCCTGGGACAGTGGGAGGTGTCCCTGCCCGTGGCAGGGTGGGGCTTGAAGGTCCTTCCATCCCAAATTCCATGATTCCAACCCAAAGATAACCTGGATTGGAGGCAGCAGTGCCTGGGGGCTAAAGCACCTTCCCAGCTGTTATCAGAACAGGAGTTGCAGACATTTTATCCCTGGGTTTTCTTCCTTGTCCCTCAGCTGGGAGGTGATGGGAATGACCAGCAGGAGCTTCCCCAGGCCCTGGGAGTGGAACACTGGGAAGGGGACACTGGGAGTGGGACACTTTGGGAACGGGATACTTTGGGAGTGAGACACTGGGAATGGGACACTGGGAGTGGGACACATTGGGACATTTTGGGAGTGGAGACACTTTGGGAATTGGACACTGTGGGAATGGGACTCTTTGGGAATGGGACACTTTGGGAATGGGACACTGGGAATGGGACATTTTGGGACAGTTTGGGAACGGGACTCTTTGGGAGTGGGACGCTTTGGGAGCGGCACTTTTACAACCATTATTGGCTTTGTGGTTTATCCTGAGACAACAGACCCAACCATAAATTGTCACTTCAGGGCCAGCATTTAGTGCCAGCTCAGGGAAATGCAGGGTGGTTGTGGCAGGTATTAAACACCCCCAATAAATCCTGGAGGAGGATCCCAGGGTAACAATGCCTGCTTGCCAAATCTGTTTGCAGAGCGCACAAAAGCAACGAGGAAAACATTGCAACAGCACCAAGGTTTTCTCACAGCTCCACCACAGGCTGCTGCCTCAGCAAAGCTGATTGTTGGTGCTTTTCTTCCAGCCCCAAACTGGGATTGAGCCAGGCCCTGCATCCATTGGGACTGGGATGCTGTGGCTGTAGGATAAACCCCCAGCCAAGCCCCGCAGGGAGCCATTTATCCTGTTTGGAGCCCGTTTATTTTTCTCCTTCCCCTGAAGATGTGTGTGAGGAGCAGAGATTCAGCCAGACCCTCTTCCCAGGCCCATGGGATGTGTGTTTCTTTCCCGTTTCCTGGAAGCGCTCGGTGTTTGGGGAAGGTTGCTGGGCCACGAGGAGCTGCTGGACACCATCCACAGCCCCTCTCAGGCATTTTCTGCTGAGTGGGACTCCCTGAAAATCCCTTCAGCTTTGTAGGGAAAGCACTTTTCCTACGGGGCACACAGGGTGTGAGGCTGGCTCTGGGAAAGAAATATTCCCAGGGAAGAAAGGCTGGGAACGTGCTGACGGCAGCACTGCTCTTTCAGGTGTCACTGTAAGAAGCTTCTAAAAAGCTCCATTTCTGCTTGGTGGGCAGAAAGTGCAGGAAAAAGTGCTGGGAATGTCCACGTGGACTTCAATTAGCATCAAGCAGCATCACAAGTGGTTTCGTCCAGGCAGGAGTCACAGTCACTGTGAGATGATGAAAACGGAGATGGGATCTGCTTGAGGCGGATGGTGCAGCGGCTGCTCACCTGCGACCTGTATCCCTCAGGGTACCCATTTCTTTAGAACACTATAAAGAACAGAGGGAATTGAAAGTCCACTGCAGTTTAGGTTGTTCTTCACGAGATTGTTCAAGTCGAGCACAGTCATTCTGTTCAGCAGACACACGGGCAGGGGCTTCTTGGAGCGCTGCTCTGGCACCCATTCTTTGGAGGAGGGGATTGCAGGAAAGAAGAAAAGAAGCTCATCAACTACTGAAGAGGAAGAGTCACTGACAGGAAGCAGTGGGTTAAGAAATGTGAGGGGAAAAAAGGCAGAAAACATGAGGTGACAAGTGTGAGAAATGGGAGTGGAAAAAGGAGGGAAGTGTGAGGGAGGAAAAGGGAAGGAAACCTGAGTGGGAAAGGCTGAGAAAACTGAGGGGAAAATGGTGAAGATGTGAGTGAAAGTAGGAGAGGAAGGTGAGAGGAGGAAAAGGCAGGAAATATGATGGGAAAATTCTAAGAAACATGATCAGGGAAGGCTGAAAAACATAGAGGAAAAAATGGAGGGAAATGTGAGGGGAAGAGAGGGAGAAAATTACTGGCAGAGAGAGAGAAACAGGCAGCAAATGTGAGGGGAACATTGTGAGAATCCTGAGGGGAAAAGAGGGAGAAACCAGAGGGCAGAAAAAGGCAGAAAACATTAGGGGGAAAAAAAGGGTGGGAAGTTGGATGGGAAAAGTGGCAGAAAACAGGAGTGAAAAAAGGGCAGAAAATGCTAGAGGAAAAGTAGAAGCAACATGAGGGGAAAAGAATGATGAACGTGAGGGGAAAAGTGGGAGAAATGTAAGAGGGAAAGCCTGGGAAACATGAGGGCAAAAGTGAGAAACATGAGGAGACAACTTGGAGAAAAATGACTGAGGAAAGGAGAAAAGCATGAGGGGAGAAAAGGGCAGGATAAGTGAGGGGAAAATTGTGAGAATCGTGAGAGAACAAAAAAGCAGGAAAAAGCGGGAAGTTGGGGAAATGTGAGAGGCAAAGCATGAGGAAAGGGAGCTGAAAAGGGTGGGGAAAATAAGTAAAACTTGGGAGGCAAACATGAGAGGAAAACTGTGAGACTCGAGAGGGGGAAGGGGTGGAAATGTGAGAGGGAAAAGAACAGGAAATGTGAAGGGAGAAAAGGAGAGAAGGCAGGATTGGCATGACAGCTGAAATGATTCCTAACACATTCCCCCATGCATTTGCCCATTTATTGCACTAGCCCAGGGCTTCTCTGTATGTCCGTCTCCCCCTGTGCCTTGATTCCTGTTCGGAAGCAGTAGAAGTGTAGGATGTGCCCACCAGCAGGAGCTGCTCCAGGCTGGGAAGGGGCCAGGTGGTGCTGATTTCCAGAGGCTTCTGTGTCCCAGGTGAGGCCAGGGCAGGAGTGGGTTGAAAGGTGCTGCTGCTGCTCCTCTGTGCCAGAGAGCCCTGGCTGGGCAGGGCACGGCGCCCACTGCACTGCGGGCTCTTTCTCCTGCCACAGCTGGGCACACCTGGCAACAAATCATGACGACTTGTGGGGAAACCAAGGGCTTTGTGGAGGCTGCATTGCTCTGCACACACCCGGGCCACCTGCAGCACAGAGCTTTGGCCCCCAGAAATGTAAACCCGAGGGGAACAGCTGGAAAAGGTTTCATTTTCACCTTTCAATAGAAGCGACTAAAATCAAAGTTACCAAGAAGGGCTCCGATCCCTGGTGCCAGCTTGGTGTGAGAAAGGAGGCATGACTTTATTTCAGTGCTGGGTGCGTGGGGAATCACTTTCCTAACACGTGCTCAGCCAGAAATCCCACCTACTCATTTGTAACCATGGAAATAAGACCTACTCATTACTTTGCTGAAACTCACAGGCTAAACATTCCCTCAAATTAGTTGACATATTTAAACCACTTCTCAGAAGTTACTGACAGGAGAGTAGGGCTCTCTTGCGAGTCTCAGGTGGTCATTTGGGGAACATCCCATTCCTGCAATTCTCCTCTGATGCCCAAGAGCCTCCTACAACCACTCTTTTCCCCTTGAATTCATTCCAGCTACATTCTTAGGAGGACTACTCTATTCTCAAGGCTAAGGTAGCCACTTGCACACATCAATCACTGCTCCGGAGGAATAGAGGGCTTAACACTCTGTTAATGCAAAGGGAATTCACAATTTGTTACAGTTCAACATTTTCTCAAAACCTGCCTTCTCTGGGAATTGCTCACAAGCATGTCCTCAATGCACCTTGAAAATGTTTTTGCTGACTGAAGCCAGAGTGTGTCTTTCCTTCAGCAATTCAGAAGAAAAACACAAACTGCCTACTGAAACCCTTCTGCTCCCTTCCAAATCAGTTCACTGCTCAAGCACGAGCCACAGGCTCATGCCCGATTCCCTCAGTGAGATAGGAGGTAATATTTTGCTGCAGCTGCAGGGTTATTAGAAGAAAGAACGAAAACTGTTGGTTCTTGGGGTTGTTATTTAGGGTTTGGATTGGTTCTAGTTGATTTGTTGGGTGTTGCTGTGAGCTGGGAGAAAGGCCAGCGTGAAGACCAAACCAAAAGGGAAGTAGGAGAAGAGGGGAGGGGACAGAAAAGGAGGCGGTGGGGACAGAATACAAGTTTCCTTTTACCCAGCCAAAGGGAAAGGGGACACGGTTCACCCTGGACTGGGAAAGGCAGTAAAAAGCAGCATTTTCTGTGTGTGTGTTGTGTGTGTTGTGTGTGTGTTTGGCTCTTGGGAGAGGGAGATACACACCCAGCTCAGGGGAATCCTTCCTAAGAAACAGTTCTCTTTGGCTTTGAGGACTTTTTCCCCATTTAATTTCATCTAAGAGTTGGCTCCTTTCTAACACCCTTCTCCCAGCAGCTCAGGGCTGCATTGCACAGTGCTTGCTGTGTGCCAGAGAGCTCAAAGCAGGCTGGCCTGGCGCCCTGGAATATTTCTGCAGAACACTCTGCATTTCACCCCTTTGCTCTGGCTCAGTGCACAACTCCAGCACTGCAGGCGCTTCCTCCCAGAGCCGTGTGAGGCCCCGGCTCCTGCAGATGTGACCTGACAAGCTGTCCCTGCCTGCCGCTGGCCTCGCTTCCCCCGGCAGAAGCGCCGTGCCTGAAGGAGGCTGCCCTGTGCCGGAGCCTGCGGAGCAGCCCGGCTCCCTCCCCTGTGCCCAGAGCGCTGCACACACTGCTCGCCTTGGCCAGGAGTTAGAGGGCAGCCGGCACAAGGGTGGCAATCCTCAGCCAGGCCTGCAGCCCTCGGCTGTGGTTTGCCTTTCTCTGCTCCTGTGCACGCTCCGGACGGCCGATGCCACCGGTCTGTGCTGTGCCCAGCACGGCCACGCTTCCCCTCGGGAGCAGCCGGCTGCCAGCTGGGCTCTGAGAGCGCAGGATTCGCCCGGGGCCCCCAAGAGGCACCCAGGGCCGGGCTGCTGCCTCTTGCAGCTCCAAGGGCCTCCTTGCAGCTGCCTCTGCCCAGGCTCAGGCTGCTCCGGGCTCTGCCAGGGCTCTGCTGGGGCTCCAGCCTGGGCAAGGCAGGGCCTGGGCTCACCCTGCAGCCGCTGACAGCTCTGCACCAGCTCTGCGCCTTTCCCAGCAGCCTCCCTGATCTTTCTGCTGTCTCACTTGGGCAAAACTCTCCCCCAGACAAAGAGATTGCACTTAGGGATACAAATGCAAGTGGCAGCAACCCAAATGCTCTCGAGTCAGAGCTCAAGGCCTGCATCTGCACAGGGTATTTGGGCTGCCCCACTCGTCCTTTGGTTCTGCCTGCAAATGCCACTGCCCTTTCTGCCTCAAACACAAGTGCCACAGCTGGGTAAAACCCAGCCCCTGGGCCATATTCCAAAGGCACTGCGGTCCGGAGAGCATGACGAAAGAAGAGCCTACTCCCCCTTCAAACCGTACCAAAGAAGGCATCAATGTCACTTTCCACCTCTAAGCAAAAATGGACAGTTCAGAAGGAAATGTTGAGCATTCTCACAGGCTCAGAAGGAGGAGAATCTTCAAAATGACTTGAGGTTTCAGAAACTTTATTTACAATCCTAGGCCAAAATACTACCCTACAATCCTAGGCTAAAATCCTACTCTACAATCCACTACGATGCTGGTGATGGAAGAAAAAGTTTTTAAGTGACTGGTCCATTCCTGTCAACTCCTTCCACCTCTTAAAGGTAAGGATGAGTGGCACCAGGCTGGATGTAGGCTTGGCCGATGTTACAAATGGATGCTGCACAAAGGAAAACAAAAAAGCCAAGAATGAACCATTACTTTCCAAGCTAAGAGCCCCAAAATAAGGGTAATCTTTTTTTCAATGAAAATGGGGATTGAGTCAGAGTAGGTCTAAGGAGCAACAGTGGGACAACAGTGGCACAGCTTACTGCAAGAGCTGCTAAATGTCCCAGGCCTGGAAATATTTCAGGTCTGAGCATCCTGATCTCTTGAAAGACGCCCCTGCTCATTGCAGGGCACTTGGACCAGATGACCCTTACAGGTCCCTGCCAGCCCAGCCCAGTCTAGGATTCCTGGCTGTTCTCATTTGAACAGCACCAAGAGTGGAGGTGAGGAGGACGAGGCTCATCTGATGCCTGGCACTTCAGTGCAGGAGGAGCCCGTCCCTGGGACACTGTTTCCCCTGCAGCCCCTTGGCATTTTACCTGCAGCAGCTCCTTGGCAGACCAGCGCCGCTCCTCGTCTCTCTGCAGGCAGCAGCTCAGGAAGTCACGCAGCAAAGGGGAGAGGAGCTTGGGCTGCTGCAGCTCTGGGATCCCTTTGGTGGCTATCAGGAATCGAGCCTGGAGAAAAAGGAAAGACGAGTCTCTCAGCTGCTTCTTTCACATCTGGAACTGCTCTCCCAGATCCCATTGTTTCAGCTGCACTCTGCAGTGGCAGTTTCTGCCGTGGCACAGAGGAAGAGATGACTTTCCTGGACCAACAAAAAACCCAAAGCCTGATGCAGTCACAGCTTTTCCAGCATCCAGCAGATCTTGCCCTGGCAGCTGATTTCATTGACTGACCTCCTTAGTGGAAACTACATCAGCAAAAGCACCTTTGCTTCTCCGAGGATTCACCTGACCAGCTTGACAGGCTAGTTGGAAGAGGGACTTTGCTCTACTAACTCACTCTAGTATTTCCAAGGAGTATGACATGAAAAGCATCCCTGCAGCACTTGTTGGTCCCTTAAGCACAGCTGCTATAAAAGTCATCAAGCTTTTTCCTTGGTTCTTGAAAACAATGGTAATTAAAAGTAAAGAAAGGAAATCCCTCAGTTAAGGCAAGTTTCCCTGTGAGAAGAATGGGGGTACACTTCTCTCCAAACCACTGCTTTAGAAACTTTGTTGGGTTTGGGTTTCTTTCCTTCATTTCAGGAAAGAGAACAGCAGCTCTAAGATGCTTGTTTCCTGTTAGTAGGGCCATCTACACGGCCAAAAGAGCTGGAACGACTTCTAAGCCAAAGCCCAATGTTGCCTGAGAAGGGAGATTGTCTGCCTGGGCTAAGGCTTGAGTTCCCCCATGGATGCAACCAAAACCCCAGCAGATGCTGATGTGCTGCCGGGACTTTTTCAGACAGGGACCATGGTGAAAGTAGTTCCAGCAGATGGCAATGGAATTTTGTCCAATGGCACACAGAACGTGGGATGGGGGAGAAAGACAGCGGGATCAGAGAGTATTTACACCTTACCACGAGAGGACCTTTATTCCCGTAAGGAGGTTCTCCTTCCACCATTTCAATGCCCACAATTCCAAAAGACCAGATGTCTGCTTTGGGGCCATAGGACTCAGCTTTTGCAATTTCAGGCGCCATCCACCAAGCAGTCCCGGTCACCGATCTCCGTCTACTCTGCTCATAGGTGAGTTGAGCAGAGAGGCCAAAATCAGCTGGGGAGAAAGCAAAAGACCGTTTTTATTTGAATCCTGTGCAATTAGGAAAGCAAGGAAAAGAATTGCCCAGTTGAAGTTGGAGAATGTGCTGCTGAATCTCCTGGACAACTGTCCCTGCTCTGTTTCCTCAGGACTTTAGCCAAGGAAATATGGCATTGGCTGCTTCAAAAATCCCCACATTTTTTACACGGCCTCCAGCAGTGTCTTTTCTTCCCCTGAAGCTTTAGACTTGTAGCCCCCTCCCTCTGGAAGGGACACACACAGAGCAATGCCACTGTGCACTGCTCGATCCTTGCCATTGGTCTGTGCACGTTGCCACCGTGTGCTCAGCTCACAACAGGCTCCCTGCACTGCCACCAGCACCATTTTGGGGGGGCTGGCACTCACTCAAAAGCAGCCCCACAGCCCACATATCCCTGGAACGCTGCACCTGCCCAAGAATATACTGACCCAGCTTGACAGAGCCATCCGTTTTGAGGAGAATGTTGAGGCTCTTCACATCTCGGTGTATCACGTTGTTGGAATGGAGAAAATCCAGTCCTTGCAGGCACTGAGAGAGAAACCAGAAACGGGAGGGCAAAAATCAGTGATGTGATTTTATCACACAACAAAGGAAAGAGCTCTCCAAGATTCCCTCTGCAGGGGAATGAGGAGTAATGGCAGAAGACAGTGCCGTTGAGGGCAAGAGCTCGCTGCTCCAACACAGGCAGAGCAGCACCTTTCTAAAGAAAGGCATGTCAGCTTGTCAAAGAGCAACAGCAACTGCTGGTGTAGACTCTGCCCTGCAAACCAGCCAGGATGACTGCTGCTGCAGTGCATGTGCTCAGAAGTACAGAGCACTCTGGCTGCACTGCTAACCTTTCCAGCTGAGGACTCAGAGAAATGAGTCTTTCTTCTTTGCTGCTCCTTTCAAACAGTGCCACCCCCACCTTTGCTTTTACAGGCAAGGAATGCAGTGCAGACAGGCCAAAGAGGCAAGATGGAGAAGAGCAAATACAAGAGCCAGAGTGAGAATGCAACAGCGGGAGAGAAGAGGACAAGAACAGAGTCCAGTGAGTGCAGGGGCACTGGCAGGCTGTTCACTTGAGAGGCTCTTGCTTGCCCAGAGCATATCAGCCACACAGAAACAAAGCCTGGCTCACGGAATCACTCCTGTCCTGAGCCCCTTTCCCAGACAATACTGCCCAAGCCCTGGGACGCACAGATGGGATCCCTCACCTCTCGACTGATGGTTGCAACGTGGTGTTCACATATGCGAACCTCAGCGATGACATCATCCAGAGAGCCTCCATCCATGTACTCCATCACCAGCCAGAGTTCGTCGAGCACAAGGTAGCTGAAAGAAGGGAACAAGGCCATGCAGATGAACATGCATACATTGGTTTCTTTGCTTGATTCTTGTTTCCGGGTCCCTTTGTGACAAGGACAGAATTCAAGGAATAGACACTCCCTTTAGGCTGTGCATTGTTTGCAGTCTGTGCAGTCTCAAGGAGAACAGCACATCTGTGAAAAAGGAGATATTTTAGATGGCCAGCAAGCAAAAAGTACAGTTTAGTATCAGCCAAGATGAAAAACCTGTCCCGCATGGTATTTCTGGAAAGGAGCACCTAGTGTTCCTGGCATGGCCAGCCCTGGAAAAGAGGGGCAACAATCCAAGGGAAATCCTCTCTAGCATGCTTCATCAGCATTGAAGAAACTTGAAAAAATCAATCTTGAGACAACATGGAGGCAGTGAGCTTACAAGGTATTGACTTAGTATGGGAGGGTTGATTCAGGTTTTTGGCCAATGTTCCAGCTCAGTGTTTGAAAGTCAGGGAAGACACACGCAGGCAAAATACACTCTCTTCCCATCCATTGGAGATGAGTAGAGAAATAATAATTAACTGATTATTAACAGCTCTATTTTCTGCCAGTGTCCAAAGTGGGGTTTTAACCTCGCATGCTCTTACTACGGAAACAAACCTTCATGGGAAGAGACCATGACCACTCACCTGTCTAAATAATCCACAATATGGGGACTCTTATTCTTCTTTATGATCATGATTTCATTAAGCGCTTGTTGATTCCTATTCAGTCCTTGAAGATTGATTTTCTTAATGGCCACCTAGAATGACACAGAAAATCAGTAACTTTAGAAGCTGGTGGAATGAGACCACAACACACATGGAGCGAGTGATTTTGCAATGACACAGGTGAGCTCTGCCAAAGTGCCTTGCGATTAGACAAAGGAGTAATTAGGAACTGACATTCCTACAGCTCATTTCTCTGCTCCTTTGGGGGCCAGTTCCAGGACACGTGGCCACTGACCACAATTTGCCTTGTCCACTTGTTAAAAATGGTGTCTCAACTCTCACCCCCCAAAGCTCTGAGCACACTCTCTGTTTCTCTGTCCGTACTTCAGAGGAAGAAATGCGTGCCTTGGTACTCTGTGGATACATCTCGGGCTATAGGCAAGGCTTAGGGCTTTTAGGGACGCCTTGCAGATCTCTCCCTACGTGCAGTTCCCAAGTGCAGCACTGCAGGTGGCTAAGGAACTGGCAGGAACATTCAGATGTATTTGCTGGCAGCCAGAAATGGGAATTGAGGACTCTGAAGCCGTAGCCCCAGAGAGCAGTGAGATGCTGCAAGGCACCACCTTTGTTGGAGCAATTGAGAGCCAGGGAGAGCGTCCTTCTCTGAAAGGAACCGCTGCCCTCCTTGCCTTCCTTCTGGCAGCTGAGCAGGACAAAGACTGTCCCAAATGCAGCTGGCTGGCTGGCACCAGTCCGTGCTTCTTGTTCCTTTGCAGCACAGCTCTAGCCACAGCTGCAGCCACAGCTGACACGAGAGAGGAAAGCCCTGGAGAGCAGCAGAATCTGCAGGGGCTCTTGACATTTACCTGTCGTCCTGTGGCAGTGTCGATGGCTCTGCAAACCTCTCCAAAAGCCCTAGAAACAAAACAGCAGCAAAGAAAGGAGAAGCCATTTAGACCTTGGAGTGAAAGCCAGTCCAGACAGGAGATGTCTGCTGGAAATGCCTCCAACCTGCAGCATGCAGGAGGGCTCTGCCAGAAGGCAGATGATGCATTTTCCTCTCCAGTGCATGGGCACTGGGCCTGTTTCTGAAGCATTGGGGTTTAGTGCCTCAGCTCAAAAGGCCAGGTGATTCTTTCATCTTGGATTTCAGTTTCTAAACTGGGCAGTTTTTATCCTGATCACACTATTTCCTTCAGCAAACTCTTGGGAAGAAATGTTCCTTCAAACAGTTATCTGCCTGCTACAAAAAGGGGTGGTTGCTGTTTCTGGCAATGAAATCCAAGTGTCTTTGACAATTCCTTCTGACCACACTTCCAAATTCTGGCTGGTACTGAGAGATGGGGCAGACTAACCCCAGTGTCTGAATATGTTTGCAACTTGCCTGACTTCACCCTTGACAGATATTCCAGCAGCAAATCGTTGCCCCAAGATTGTGTACAAGTAACTGTGGTTGGACTCACCCTCTGCCAACAATTTCCTCTTCAATGTATTTCTTTCGGGGATTTTCCATGCTCGCCATTTGCCCTGAGGGAAACAAAATGCAAGATGTTCACTTGAAAGCAGAGATCCCACTATCCAGGAGATATAAAAGGCAGCCCTGCTGGGGCTGTGCAGTCTGGCCTTCTGAGTCCTTTGTGGCCAGCTGCGTAACAACAACAACTGCAAGAACTGCAACAAGACAGGCAGCTCTGCAGTACAAGCAGGCCAGCACTGATTTCTACAGTCCTTTGAAGAGATCTCTTGACAGCAAACAAAGCACAGGGAGATGCATTCCCAGGAGAGGAGGGCATCTTCCCCACCTTGCAGCACTTTACCAAAAGAATGCCTTTCCCTTTGTAAACCCAAGCAGCTCATGCTCTAACCAATCCCAAGGGGCCTTCAGCAGCAGGACCCTCACCCTTGAGGAGCAGGCTGAGCTGGAAGACGCCCTTGCCCGTGGCCCACGTGAAGAACCACACTGCTTCTCCTCCCCCTGACAGCAGGGATCAGTCCCTGCCATTGCACTCGCCCTCTCAGCCCCGCACACGTGCCCACCTTCCCGCAGCGGGCAAGGGCAGCAAGGACAGCAGTGCTCCTCAGGTGCCGGCGGGACACGGACAGCTGCCCAGAGGAGATGCTGACCCTCTGTGAGCCCAGCCCAGGCCGTGCAGGAGCCAGCCCAGAGCAGGGGCTGCTGCCTCGGGGCAGCTCCGCGCTGCAGCGGCCGGCCGGCAGCGGCACTCTCCCAGCTAAGGAAGGCTCCAGCCTCGGCGCTCACACCAGCCCTTAGGGCCAGGGCAGCCACCGCCACAAAGCTGCCAAAGCCCAGGCACCAGCACTGACAAGCAATGGCAAGAAGGCACGGCCACACCCAGCCCCTTCCAAGCTGCTGCCCCCACTGAGGACACGGCAGGATTGGCTTGGAGAGCAGACACACCCAGGTGCACGTCAGTGCCCTTTTGTGCCAACAGGTGACGGGAGACAGAGAGTCAGCTGGGCTCTCTTCTCAGCCCCACCAGGTCTTATCTGAGGGCACAGGACCGGCAGCTGCTCTGGGCAAGAAGCAGCTTCAATGACTTGTGCTGTAGAATCACAAAGGGCTTGATGTGTTTTCCTAGAGACTGATCTGAGCAGGGCTTGGGCCAGTGGGTAGCATTCTAACAGTCATGGGAATGACTGGGAATCAGGTAGGAAAAAGTGTCATGGATCTGAGGAATATACAGCAGATGGGCTCGAGGCTCACACTTGAGAAATGCCTACAGTGCACTTTTATCTGATCATGTCCCAGGCCTATGTCTCTTGGATGTATCTTTCTAGGAACAAAACTAGGATATGAAATACAGATTGTAATAAAAAGATCTGTTTTTTTTCATTGGGGGCACAAAAAAAACAGCTCTTGCTCTCTGTTTCTGCTGTCACCTGATGTTCTTTCCAAAGATTCCTCACTGACAAATATATAATATTCTCATTAAAAACCCTGCAGATGTAGTAGTGGTAAATAAGAACATCATCAAAATGACGTCACTAAGACACATGGGGCAGAAGAGCTCCTTCAAGATGGAGAAAAAAACCTCTACCCAAAAAAAATCCGGAAAAAAACCCAAACTAAAACCACAACCAAAAGACAAAATGCCAAAACCAATCAATTTCCATGAAGGTATTTTTTTGCTCGGATGGCAGATGAGAAGTCAGGAGTCTAAGGAGAATTTAGGAAGCTGACTATTCTATCCAGTTTGGCCACTAGCACACAGGACTTGCCCAAATCATTTGCTAGCTCACAGCCTTCTGCTGATGCAAGGACAACCCCTGCTTCTGCCTTTAGCAGCTGGGGAAGCTCAGGCAAACCCCAGGCACGTCCAAGCTGCCCTCAGAGGCAGTGGGAACACCCAGAGCACTCTCTTGCTGCCTTGGAGCACAGCCTTTCCTGTGGGGAGCCCTAAATGCTCCTGGGACACCAAAGGGAGGAGAATCATTGGGTCCAGCTGTGCTGACACGTGCACACAATACACTGTCCCTCAGAGAAGAAAGACACAAGACATACTCAGGAGCTCCAGGGACTCATCCTCATCATCCTCCATCTCCTGTTGCTGAGCAGAAGCCGTGTCAGTGCTGGAGATGAACGAACTGCCCGGGTTCCACTGCACAGCTTGGCCAGCACTAGTGCCTTCAGGTGACACTGCTGCTCCTGCAGGTTCAACAGAAGAGCCTGTGGAGATCTGAGACAACAAAGGAGTTGGTGTCAGAAAGAAAAGTGGCTGGCAGAGATTAGCCCCAGATCCCATTTCAAATGCAAGCCCTTAGCAAGATGCTGTCAGCCACATGCAGGGCTCTGCCATGGGTTTGTTCTGATGTCCACTCCTCAAACTGGATGGCTCAAAGCCAAAGGCTGGTTTGACTGGAGTGCAAGGCCAGATTCATTGTCCATTTTCTCCAAAATGCATTTGCGTGGGTTTTCTGAAGGGTGACTGCCAAAATGACCATTCCACTTTCTCCCAAGGACGCTTTTCCCCCTCCAAGGGCTGCAGACACACTTGCAGCTCTTTGTTCAAATGTTCTACCTTCTCCCATGGAGTCCTCTTTTCCTCCGGCATCTTCTGAACGTGCCCAACCGGCAGCGCTGCTGCTTGGGACAGTTTCTGTGCCTCACAGGAATCTTGGGGCTCCTTGCTGCCAGTCACTTGATGGAAATCTTTGCAGGCTGCCAGGCGAGATGTCAACACTTCCACCTCAAGTCAAAGAGAGCAAAGCAGTCAGAGAGTCCAGCTTGTCCCTGTCAGCCAAGAGTCATCGACTCTGAGGAAAGGGAGAGGACCAGATTCACAAGGGATACAGACAGCTTCTTTCCAGATCCATCTGGGTCACCGTGTTCACCTGCAAGAACACCTCAAGAAACAAGGAGAGCAGGAAGAGGCCAGCAGGAATGCATTCAGATGACTGCTGGCCAAAAGGCCAAAGCACTAGTGCCACTGTGCAGGGCAGCAGCTGAGATTCAGCAGAGCAGGGAGTGTCCTTCAGAGTGCCTGTGGCACACACTGGAGCAGGATGGCACTCAGAGGCATCACCCCACCCCCCTGCTGCTCTGCAGGGGAAAGGCAAGAAGGGCAGAAAGCACCAGGTTGGTGACTGCAGTGGCTATTGCTCATTCACTCACTTGTTTCTGTAGAGCCTCTCGCTTCTCAAGGAGGAGACAAATTTTCGCTCGGTCTTCTGCTAGAATCTCTATTTCTTCCTCCAGCCTCTTCTCCCGTGCCTTGATCCTAGCCCGAGTTTTCTGCAGCTCTGCCTGCAGCTTGTCTCCAAAGTTCCGTAAAGAACAGGAGACAGAACCTTCCATCAGGGGAGTGGCTACTACTCCTCCGCTTACATGGTTTTGTTGATTGCCCCTCTCCTGATGGAGTTTCCATTGATCCTCAGTTCTTCTGATGTCTTCCCTGCTCTTCCTCCTCGCTGCCATCGTGTCACTCGGAGGTTTGGGCGGTTCTGCTTGTGCCTCTGCCTCCACGTTCTGTACAAACAAATGCAGAGCAAGTGACTGGGAGATGCCATCAGGCTCAGCTTTTTCCTTTTTCAGCGTACAAATCATATTCATTCAGCCACTTCTTTCTGCTTCCCTGCCCACCTCTGCTTCCACTGTAACCCTCCTGTCCCAGTGCTGATCTCTGCAGATGACAAGGCTCTGTGCTTTCAGTGCCTGGGGGACTCCTGGCCTCCTCAGTCCCAAGAGCTCCATTGAATTCCCCTCTCCCTGCCCTTCACTCTGTCCCACTGTGACACTAGCAGTACAATCAGCCTCCATCTGGGGCTGAAGCTCCAACAGCCTCTTTGGAAGCTGACAGGGAACGTGTCTTTTACCACACAAGAGAAGAGTGGCCCCCCAAAGATTCACGGACAACACATCATCTCTTAGCAGCTTATTAAAAGCCAAAAGACAGGTGGACTCCGAGTGCCTGCCAGCTCTGCTACTGACTGCTCTGCCTGAAGAGGCAAAAGAACAACCTGGCAACAAAGGCACCAAGATCCCTGTCTTCAAACAGCAACTCCACGTCCCCAGCGTGTCTCTGAAATGCTCCCGGGTAAGCACAGCCAAGAAGCTCACGGGGACAAACCACCTCAAAGAGCTTGTGTTGTCAGATCAAGACTTTTGGTGCCTGTGGGTACTTGGCACGTCTGTGGAGGGGGACAGGTGTCCCCAGACCACAGCGTCCCCTACGTATCCACCAAGGCTGAGCACAGTGCCTTTGACATGCTCCCTCCTCTGCAGACAGGGAACCTTCCTGCTCCAGGCTGGCCCCTATCAGAATCCCAGCAAGCTGGGGCCTAAACATGGCAGCTCAAAGCCCATTTTCCAGCTGTCACTGGCTGAGGGGAATGGCTAGGTCTGGCAGGACTGCAGCACTCAGCATTCTCAGCCACCAACAGCAAGAGCTGGCTGCTCAGAAACTTGCAGCTCTGCCTCGCACTAAAGACAGCACCCTCCAGAAGTGGCACTTACTGTCTGGGAAAGTTCCGGCTGTGGTGTGACCACAGCTGGAGCCTTTTGGTCATTTGGCTCCTCTTCGGCTTCTTGTCCAGGAGCAGAGGAAGCCGGAGGAGAGTCTGCTCTTGGTTCTGGGATCTGTGGACAGACAGGAGCGTGAGACACAGGCCATGACCCATCATTTAGAACCTTCTTTCTCTTCAGCTCTAGAACCAGCTCTACTAAGCACAAATCATCAACTTGGAGAGCAAGGGGATTCTAAGTCACTCTGACTAAATTCTAATGGGCTGATTCAACTGGACACTGCAAATTGCTCCAAATTACATATTCCCCCCTGACTACTATCAGGAAGCACCATTCTCTCTGCAAAGCTGATCTTTTAGTTCTTTTAAAGCTCTGGAATGGAAAATTAGGAAATAGGCAGTGATGCCTTTGCTCTTGCTGCAGCAGACATGGAAATGGATTTTCTTGCAGCCTACTCAGCTGGCCCTCTACACTCTACTGCCACAGGCCAAGCTCACAGCTTGCTGCACAATTTTAAACACCAGGAACATCAAATGTTCTTTCCTTACTCACCTCAGGATCAGCACCTCTGAATACCCGGCTCAGGTGACCTGCAGTAGGCAAGGGAAAATGAAGCAGATGCTTTGAGAAAACTGGAGACAACCATTTTTAGAAGACCTTCCAAGAAGGCCTCCCAGTCTACATTTTCAAAGTTGTCCTGCTCGACCCAGCAATGGAGGAATTGGCAAACTCTGCTGCCACAGACTCTCCCACGGAGGGAACGCAACTCCTGCAGGTTCCCTTGCAAATGCTGCCCGCACGGCCCTGGCTACACACACCCCCTTTTGAGCTGAACATGTTGACAGGAGCTTTACCCAAGCGGCATCCCAATGGCCTTTCTGTTTCCAAATCAACTCAGTCACTTAAGAAAGAGCAGGAAGACACAAAAACCAGGTTAGGTGACACCCAGGGAAAACCTCGACTTACCTGCCAGGTGAGTCAGGAAATAGCAGGAATAAGTAACTCCATAAACAGTGAAAACTGCAGCGGCGAGTTGCCCAATCATTGTGGCAACTGCTGTGCAAGTTTGCAGACTGCGCTCTAACGCTAGCTAAAAGGAGTCTCCTGTCAGTCAGCAGCTGCCCACTGACAAAAGCCTCAAGCACAGGACCAAGTTCCTGCACTGAGCAAGCTCAAGAGCTGCTCTGACACCCCTGAGGCCTTCCGTGCACCAAGGCAACCTTGCGATGTCACCACGACCACGTGGCAACCGTGCCCTGACATCACAAAGCAAAGCCCTGTGACGGTCTGTGAATCGATAGAGACGGATAGAGTGATATTTGTGTAGGCCTAGGCTGCATTTTTACCTCTTTCCCCCCTCAGCTGCCTGTTTCAGCTCTTGTTTCTCCCCCTGTGCCCCCTGTGTCCCCTGTTGCTGTGCTGGGTCCGAGCTGGCGGCCAGGCCGGGCGGAGCAGCAGTTCCAGCCTCGGCTGTCCCTGGAGCGCTGGGAGCTGCCGGTGGCCCCAGGCACTGTCCCCTGAGCCAGTGACATCTGCTGTCCTTGTCCAGGGGTGCTGCTCTGCAGGGGAGGAAGCAAGAACAGAGTGAAAGGCTTTGAAGATGGGGTGGCAGGAATCCCTCTGCTTAGATTACTGTTTAAAGATAAATGGACTGTAGCATAGAGAGGAATAATTACATGGATATTTATATATGCAAGTTACTATTTGTATAGGAATATTTCTGTATGTATCTTGGTATATTTATAAATGTATGCTACATATATATGTGTCTGTATATATGCATACATCTTTGTAATAACATATGTATATATGGATGTAAGTATATGTATATGTATATGTAAGTATGCTGTTCTATGTGTGTTTTAATTCTATTTCCTATGAATACAGTTGTGTAGGTATTTCTGTTTATGCAGTTGGAGTTATATGGCTCTTTAATTAGGTATATTGGTATTCCTAGAAGTAAATATATCTAGTTTTCTATTTACATCTGTGTATTGACTTCTGTATTTTGAGGTGGGTGTATCTGGGTGTATCTTTCTATTTAAACATGTTTGGAGATGTATAGTTGTGTCATTGTATCGATTGAGATCTTTGTAGACGACTGTTTAGATAGAAATACTGATATTTTTGTATTCCTAGATGGGCTTTAGGCTTGCAGTAATACGTAATAAATTAAGTTGCTAAACACCTAATTGATCTTTGTGTCTAGTGACTTGTTGTCGATGTTGGCAATAAATTAAGTTTTCTTAACTGAAGTGGATATTTCTATATTTTTACATAGCATTGTTGTAAAAATCTAATAAATTCCTTTTTTTAAGACTCAAATTGACATCGGCATAGTTCTGTATTGTCAGCGCAGGTGTAGCAATTTGTAATAAATTACATTTTCCATGTGAAATCAATTCTGGTGTATTTGTTGATCAGCAGCGCAGCTGTAGGAATCTGCAAGAAATTACAATTGTCAACTGCGATGGGTGTTTTGTGATTTGTGCTGTCCAGAGCAATGAGCAGTTTTATATACTGGAGGATTTTGGCCATGGAAATCTCCATCCATGCCCAGCACATGCCCCACTTGCACTCAGGCTGGGCAAGGCAGGTGCAGATTTGGGATGGCAGCAGAGCCACACCTTGGCTGAGAACTCGCTCCAAAGGCCGCTGAGAAAACTCCGGGATTCCACGAAGCATCCAGCTCCAACCAGAGCCACCCAGGGAGGACAAATCCACCCGCCATGCCATGGGCAGCTCTTCAGGAAGTGCTCCAAGTGTCCCTCTGAAGGTCATCCTGGAGCCCAGGAGCCAACAGGGATCCTGAGCCAGCTCCGCTGCCTTTGGCAGCACTTTGCAAACGAGCTGCAGCAAGGGGGAGGCCGCAGGGCTGTGAGTGCTGCAGGCCGGCGATGAAGGAAGGGCCATGGACACCTGTGCTGACATGCTCCAGAATCCACAAGGATTCTGGGGGAGAAATGGCAAGCAACAAGTTCCCACAGCCATGACAGTGATGGAAGCCCTTGCTGTGAAGTTCCCTGGAGGAACTCCCAGGGGAGTTGCTGCTGTAAGAACTAGTACCAGAAGGCACAAATGTAGTAACACTAGGAGATGGCCTCTAGGACCCACAGGCAATAGCTTAGGGAAAGATCAACTCTATATTTGATATATTCTATTGATTATGGCATATCAAAATATAGAATATGCAGCATTATATTTGATAAATTGCATCTATGATACATATAAATATGTACCATTGAGTGCAGTTTCATAAATATTTTCATTTCATATAGATCTGATATATTCTTCCCACTTGGGGGAGTGAAGATGTACTGCTGTTGAGAACCTTCTGCCCACACAGCAGTCAGGCCACAGGGCTGTGCGTGCACACCCACCCACCGTCCTTGTTCTTCTCGGCATCTTGGGGCTGCTGTTGGCACAGAACTGGGATGAATTGAACTCGACACACCTGTCCATGTCCAGCCTGTCATCAACGCTGATGTGGCAGGGCACAACACAGAGCTCTCAAATCACTCACATTATCATACATGCTTTCATTCCTGCTGGGGAATGGGGAACTTAGAAACACCAAAGACACAGAAAAGAGGTGGAAAAAGTTGGGATCTTTGGTACACTGCTGGTACCCTCATGTAGGAACATCTGTTGGGTTTTTTAAGGTGATAACTTTCCAAAAACTAGCAAAGCTGCTCAGCATCGGTCACCCAGTTGTGAATGGTTTTCTTGGCTTGGCAAAACTGCAGTGTTAACTGCGGACTCCGTCCTTGGTTCAAACCACCTGCCCTGACCTGCAGACAAAAGCACCAGCACCAGCAGAAGCTACATCAGCCACTTTTCTCAAAAAGCTCTCTTCAATATGCCAGAGGAAAGGAAAACATGTCAGACAGTGTGGACTAATGACAAGACTCTGAGCAACAGTTAAAAAGCAAAGGGCCGCAGCTTCTCTGGGACACTCCTCGTGCTCCAAGGCAGCCAGGCCGCCCTGGCTGCCCGGGACCCTGCGCTCCACGGGCTCTGCAGAGCTGCACAGCGGGGAGGCAGCCTCGGGCACCTCAGGCCCTGGGCACCAGTGGCCTTCTTGGTCTGGACGGCTGCCTCTGGGCAAATGCAGCCTGCTGGCCCTCTGCTCTTGGCCCTAGCCCAGCCTTGCAGGGCTAATCCTGCTCCCGCTCTGAAACGTGCTCAAGAGGGACTCATTTGTTTCCAGCTTTCCAGGGCATTGATTTGCACCACAAAATACTGAAGGACTAAGGCCTGAACAACAGGCCCTGAGCTAAATCTGCCCTCTGGATGACCCTTCCAACCAAACTTTCAATGGATCTGCTCCTTAACCAAGTGTTACTATCATTAGGATCTATGCATTCATTCATTGGTGAAACACATCTTTACCTTTCAGCATGAAGAAACCAGACAAGGCCACATCTGGCCTTGGTTCCTCCTTGAGCCCTGGACAGGCTCAGGGAGAAAACCAAGAGGAGAAGGAAATCAGATCTCCTGCCCCAGAAGGTCTGTCAGATTGCTCGTTCACCACTGTCAAAGCTGGGCTACTCTCACAGTGCAGTCAGAAGCCTGGTGGCCAAGAAAGGGGGAGGCAGTGTAGGATTTCCTAGTTCCTCGCAGTGACTTTCCCGAGCTTTGCTGGGACAGCTTTCCCCACCTGATGAGTGGATCTGGATGAAGGATAAAGTAAAAAGGGTGTCTGCTGATGTATCTTTCTTAACCACTAGAGGCAACCTTTTGTACCAGTGATAAGGTGCATTGCTTACCACCTTCTTTTCTGATTTGTCTTTGCACTCCTGCATGATAGTAAATGACACTGTTGCTTCAGCTGGTGTCTGTGTCTGTGTCTGTGACTCTCCCTGTTGCAGACAGGTAAAAAATGTTATTAAAGAAAGGTCTTATGGAATATGGATGAGGCCATGCTACTTTAGCTAAGCAGCGAGCAATAGCTTGCAAGTTCCCAGTTGAAAACTGTTTAGAGAAAGAGAAGTTTGTTCACACAACTGCCTATTCTTAGGGAGAAAAACAAGTGCATCTGCATAAATATTAGCTCTGTTCCATCAGAACCCACCAAGGAAAAATGGAAACAACCTGAAACTTAGCATATACACACAAATGACCTTCTGACCAATAAATGAGGCAGTAAGGAAACTACCCGCCAACGGGTGTGGTGCATGAGGTCCCTGAAAACTGGACAAAAGAAGCGATGTGAATAAAGAATTGGCTTTATCTGCATGAAGGATATGGAGTCTCGGCTGATTCATTACAACATCTCCCCACCACCAAAACAAACACACAGCCAGTTGAGCACAAGACCTGCCTCCCTGCCAGCCCATTTCTTGGAAAACACCCGATTGCCATCTCTGCAAGTGCAATCCCCACTTTCCAACTACCTTTTCTGCAGCCAGGCGAGAAAAGTAGTCGCTCTCAGCTCCGGACACCTCCAGACACCAACTGCTTTCAGCAGTCACAAGCCTGAAATATCAACTTCCTTACTGAACCAGCCCACTGGGAGCTCACACAGGGAGGCCTTTTGTCCAAGGATACCCACACTAGAGCTCGAGGCTGGAGCAGTTTGAAATGCAACACCTCCAGAGTTTAAACCTCCCTTTATCAAATGAGAACATACCAACCTGCCCCAAAGGGAAAGGAAAGAGAAGCTCTTCTCCCACAACAGCAAGCTCTGTGCTTCCTTTGGTTCCAGTGGAGAGTGGAGGCCATGGGCTACTCCTCACTTTGGGAAGGAACCTTGGGAAATGGCCTGACCTGGGAGACCAGCAGAGGGAAGTTCCCCAAAAGGTATGGAAAAGGATCTCTGCAGGGAAAAAGAAAAAAAAAAGAAAAAAAAAAAAAAAAAAAAAAAAAAAAAAAAAAAAAGGTTAATTGAAACTTTTCAAAAAGTTCTCAGACAGAAATTTCTGCCCCAACATGACAACCCCAAAGTCTCTGTGGTTTTTCAGGACACATCATTTTTGTCAGTCCCCCCAAGCACAATCAGCTCCCCAACAAGACTTCAAGACTAAAGGACAAACCTTCCCCCTTCACCTCTCCACACCAGCTCTAGGGAGTCTCTGTCCACTGCAAGATCTCCTTGGTCAGTCTGCATTGGCAGGAGCTGGCTGCAGGAGGCATTTGCATTGGAAATCTCCCCAGATGGGGGGAAAAACAGAAGAAGCGATTCCTGAGGAAAGAAAATGGCAACGTCATTTGGGAAAACACCGGCATGAGCTCCCTACAAGTGAAGGCCTTTCATCCCTGGCATAAAGCAACATCCATCCATGGGGCAGCACTAGCGTTTTGATGACAATGCTGACAAAATCACTGCCCCTTCCTGCTGCTGTTGCTGACAGCGAATCATGAGAAATGTTCCAACTCTGCAAAAAACAGGCAGACATGGCGAGAAAAAAACAGTTAGTCTGCTGAAAAGGTGGACAAAAGAATGCTTTCTAATGTCCCCTTTTCATCCTTTCCCCAGCCAAGACAAAGCAATGGCCTTTTCCTCCGTCACCGACGGTGATCCAGGCACAGGATGCAGCGTGGGGACAGAGTCCACCATTGCTCTCAGAGCCCACCCTGCCCAGGGGCTTCCCGTGCCGAGCTGAACTGAGCCGAACAGAGCCGAACCGAACCGAACCGAGCCGAGCCGAGCCGAGCCGAGCCGAGCCGAGCCGAGCCGAGCCGAGCCGAACCGAGCCGAGCCGAGCCGAGCCGAGCCGAGCCGAGCCGAGCCGAGCCGAGCCGAGCCGCGGCCGTTGGTCTCCGGTCGTTGTGGCCACAGTCGGCGATGGACGCCATGGCGGAGCTGCCGCTGCCCGCCGGGCTCAGCGCCGGCACCTTCCCCGCCAAGCTGTGGCGCCTGGCAAACAGCCCCCGCGTCCGCTCCGTGCGCTGGGACAGCCAGGCGCGGGGGCTGCTCATCGACCGCTCCCTCTTGGAGCGGGAGCTGCTCGGCCCGGGCGGCTCCCAGGGGCCGGCCCCGCACACCTTCCGGGCCACGCAGTTTCACAGCTTCCTGCGCCAGCTGAACCGCTACGGCTTCCGCAAGGGGCCGGGCTGGGTTGGCGCAGCCGCGCCGGGCGATGCCGGCACCTGGCTCCACTACAGGAACCCCTGGTTTCGCCGCGACCGCCCCGACATCCTGCTCCGCATCAGGCGCCGGAGCGCGGCCAACAGGCAGCGGCCGGCGGCGGGGCGGGAGGGGCGCAGGCGCCCGCCCTGCGGCTTCAAGCCGCTGCCCAGGGCGCAGCCGCTGCCGGACGGGCGGGACGGGCGCGCTGGCTTCAAGCCGCTGCCCCGGTTTTTAGGTGTCCACTCCACCTCCTGTGGGCACTGCAGTCCCAGGGAGTTCTCTGGTTTGTGTGTTGCCATCAGGGGTGTGAGGGGAGCAGCGGGAGCACGGCCCCATGGGAAGGAGACAGTTTCAAAATGGACACCGGTACGAAATGGGGGGTGAGGGAGAGCGGTAAAGGTATACAAATGAACTTATTCACATGCAAACTTGGAACAATAACGGATACAAATGGATAAGTCTTTAAATATGTCTTTAACCTAGTAAACGTGGAACAGTAACTTACGCCCCTACGGAATGGGACATGAGCAACTACGAGCATTAACAAGGGTACAGGTGTGACGTAGCATTAACAATTGATACAAACATTTACAACACGGAACACTGTGATTACTTAAGTAGACACTTTATATGAACCTTCTGTTTCGAGATTTTAGTCCCCATAAAACCCCAACAAGCTCAAGGTCCATTTATAATAAAAAAAAAGGGTAGTCAAGCTTCCAGGACTGCAGACACATGGAAATGAGACCCCCAAAAACAAACACAAAGTCCTTTTGTCGGATAAAAAAGGGTAGTCAAGCTTCTAGGACTGCAGACACATGGAGGTGAGACCACCCCTAAACAGGCTGAAGGTCCATTTGTAGGAGAAAAATGGGTAGTCAAGCTTCCAGGACTGCAGACACACTGAAGTGAGATCCCCAACAAGAAGCTCAAGGTCCATTTGTAGGAGAAAAACGGGGAGCAAAACTTCCAGGGTGTTCTCACTTTGATGTCTCTGCAGTTCAGGAGGTTTGACTATCCTTTTTTTCTCCAAAAATTGGACCTTGAGCTTGTTTGGGGTGGTCTCACTTCCATGTGTCTGCAATCCTAAAACCTGACTACTTGATGTTTTCCTACAATAAGCCTTAAACTTGTTTAGGGGGGGGTCTCCCTTCCATATGTCTGCAGTCCTAGAAGCTTGACTACCCTTTTTTCTCCAAAAATTGGACCTTGAGCTTGTTTGGGGTGGTCTCACCTCCATGTGTCTGCAGTCCTGGAAGCTTGACTACCCTTTTTTCTCATACAAATGGACCTTGAGCTTTTTTTTGGGGGGGTGTCGCTTTTCTCTATCTGCAGTCCTGGAAGCTTGACTACCATTTTTTCATTTGTAAATTGACCATAAGCTTGTTGACAGCAGACTCATGAAAGTGCCACCCCTCTAAGAAGCTGCAGGTGCAATTTTTAGAGAAAAAAGGGTGGTCAAGCTTCCAGGACTGCAGACAAATGGAAGTTAGACTGCCAAAAAGAAGCTCAAGGTCCATTTGTAGGAGATAAAAGGGTAGTCAAACGTTCAGGACTGCAGACACGTGGAAGTGAGACCACCCCCAAACAAGCTCAAGGTGTATTCATAGGAGAAAAAAGGGTACTCAAGCTTCCAGGACTGCAGACACATCCAAGTGGGTTGCTGCATGAGCCAGTGTTTTTTGGTTTGCTTGTTTTTCTTTTATTTTCCTCCTCTTTTTTTTTTTTTTTTTTTTTTTTTTTTTTTTTTTTTTTTTTCCCTCCTTTTTTTTTCCCAACAACCTCCTGGAGTGCTACAGGAAAAGGGCAGAATTGCTGGACAGTGCCCAGTCAAAACGGGACCTGGGGATGCTCGTTACAGCAGCTGAACATGATCCAGCATTGTGCCTTTGTGGCTACAAACGCCAACAGACTTTTGCAAATATTAAGAATATGCTAAATTTTGTTCAGAAAACATTTCCTTCCAAGTCAATATCAATTAAAATGTAACACTGTTAAGCAACTTTTGAAAAGCTGTAACTAAAGCTCCCACGGTTTTATTACTTTTTATTACTGAGCTTTTAACAGAGCTGTTCCAACATTCCGTAAGTTTTTGCCCGAGATTTTATCTTGCCTTCATTCACATGGAATGAAATTCAGGAGGATCAGAAGTTGTTCCACGAGTCACAGAAAGGCCACTATTCCCAAAGGAGTGCAGAGTTTTTAGGTTGCTTCTCATGTACCCCCAGGAAATATGCAAGAGTCTGGTTTAATAAGCCAGAGCATTAACTAGAAGCATGACATGCAAGATTTGATCTCTTCCCCTTTCCCTCCTCCTACATTTGACAGTCTGGAACTGGGAGAGTGGCAGGGTTGCCCTCTTTAAAGTTTCACTGAAATGAAGTATACAAAACAAGCTCCCATTTTTATGAAATCACATTTCCCCACTCCAGATAAATCCTGTTTCACCAGAAAACCTCTGCTCAGCTCCTTTTGTACATCCATTCTATGGGATATCTGCTTTCTGGTCCAGAAGCACTCTGGACTGATGAGGTAAAACAGGTAAGAGAAGAGATCACAAAGACGTAGTAAAGGAAGACCTTCCCAACCCATTTGAAGAGTTAGACAGAACTAACAGCATCTCCCACGTGAGCATCAATTAAGAAGTGACAAAGGGACAACACCTGAAAAAAAGCCTTCAGCAGACTTTGCCTGTCAGCTCCATCAGCCTCACTAACATCATTTTCATAAGGAGGACAATTTGTGTTCAAGGTTGCTTCCTGAACTCACTTCTCCAAACTGTCTGACCTGCAAAGGTGATGGCTTTGTTGTCACTGACCGCACCAACTGTCCTGATGGATCACTAAGCTCTCCAGCAGCTTCTCAGTATTTTGTAATAGGCACAGAAATGGCAAAGCAAATAAACTACAATAAAAAATTTAAAACAAACAAAAAACCCACAAACAAACCATGGAGAGTCTTTGAACTTCAAAAAAACAGAAGGCAAATTGTTGTTAAAAAACCATAGCAAGCACCCAGGGCCAACCAAACTAATGCTTAGGAAAGCTTACAGAGTCTAAAACACAGTATTATTCTGCCTTCCTAATTCAGTGATAGAGTCAAAGTTTCTATTTGACATATCCCACATAATCGCACTCAATTGTAGCACTGCCATTCAACAGAAGCCAAGGATCCAGAAATGGAAAGAATTGCCCAATGTGGTATATTCAAGAATCTCTCCTTAATATTGAACCAGATCCATGGCCTATGTTCTCATCACTTATGCCATGTGTTATACAATGCACTTAGGCTTAGGAAGTATTATCAGGACAGCTCTAAAAGTAGTATTTCTGAAAAGAAAGGGAAGAAGATTAAGACAAAAAGAACGTCTCTTCCAGGTGTTCCCAAACAGGGCCCAGCTCTTCTGACAGACACTTCAGTTGGCTGCCTTTACCTTGGTTTGGTTTTTAAGCAGAGATACTCATTCCAAGCTCTTCACTTCCCTCTAGCTCCAAATAATTTTTTCATTAGTGAACGGGACATTATTTTTTATGCAAATCAAAGGCCCAAAGGAGTTTATTTTATCACCAATACTTCTATCTGTACAACAGGTATAAAGAGAGCAGTACATCCACCCTAAACCTATCATCAAGGTATCCTGCTGTGCTGCTGATCAATGATACTCTCTCCAGTTCTGCCTCTCAAACAACACAGGGAAGAGTATTCCCAACAAGCTGAACTTTTTCAGGAGTAAAATTGTCCTATTCCTTCCAATAATGAACTCTGGATCCCTGGTGAGTAACTCACATTTAACCGGCAGCATTCTGGGCTGCTCCTATTAACTGCAACAGCCTGGACAGCTTGAACCTCAACAAAACGTGCAGTAAACGACTGAGCTAATTTAACCTCATTAATCCTCAAACCAATAGAATAATTTGATGTCCACACAGCAGCTTGTGTGCCGCCTCCAACATAAACACGGCCCTGCAGGAAATCCACACCAAAAATGTGCTGCAGCCCTGCTGCCAGAGCTACCGGGGCTGGGAGAATCACTGCACAGTCTCCGAGCCCCCTCGCCAGCTGCACGGCATGGGTCACACGCTTTGTTTGTTCTTGTTAACAGTCAGGGGTTGTTTCCAACCTGGATGTATCCTGACATCTCCCCAGTGCCGCAGTTTTATGGAGGAGGCTCCATTTTATCTGTAAACTGTTTACCTCCAGTTTCGACGTGAACACAAAAAGCATTGCTAGGAGAGGCAAACACAGAAAACCAAGCAGCACTGGCACTTCTCAGGCAGATACTTAGCTGGATTTAAGCTCCCTATTAATCATTAATTACAGCAGCATTTCAAAAATTTAGGTTTTGAAATAATTTCAGCACTACTTAATCACAAAGGATGTAAGGTCTCCCTGAATATTTAGGAACATCTACTTTCAGGGAGGCATTTTAAGAAATGTTCTTTATATATAAACTATTTGTTATTTAAATTACTGCTGAAAGCCAAGTGCTTTATTTTGTTCAATACAACACATTTAAAACAATAACATGAGATTTTAATAGCAAAATCACCTAGCCCACAAAACACTGTTCTATGCTGACTAGGGTGGCAAAACAAGGGTAGTTTCTAAACACAGAAAAATAAATTTTAAAAAAGGATTTTTCTAAGCATGTAAATGCAGGTCTTGGTACCACATACAAGAACTTCACTTGCAAAGGAACTTGGTCTTGCTAGAGTTTTAAGTACGGTGGTTTTTTATCAGACCTGGCCTCGCTCATGCTTTGTGCCACTTGTAAAATGGAACAGGGCATTTTAGGAAAGAAGTACCTCCCTTCAACTCCTAAAAGCTGTGACTGAAGCCTGTTAAGTTTCAGTAGCGTTTCAAATATACCAGGGCATCCTCAGCTTTACCTTCTTTATAGGACAAGGTCCAGAAACCCACTGGCAGTTAGAGGAGCCACATAATCAGTGTTCAGCATTTCTACCAACCAAATTATCCCTGATAAATAGATACGACCTAGCATGAGAATTCACTTTTACTTCAGCATATTAAAAGTTATTTATTTTAAGGATAAATATATATCTCTTTCACAACTACACTGCAACACAGACACGAGTCCAACAACAAAACAGCAGAACAAAAATACATCCCCCTAATATAGCATATCCACTGTTTTTTCTTCATCAGCCATACAAGATTGATGGAAACAGGAGAGATTTTCCTTCTAACACAGCAGGTTAAGCGTCTTGAGAGAAGTCAGATGTCACTATTATCTGCAAGCACACAAGAAAACGAACTCATGCCAAAGAAAGGGATAATAAAATTGAAGTCTAAATGGAAGTTGAGAGAAAAAAAAGTCCTGCTCCAACAGGTTAATCTCTAGCTAGTTCCTCTTGTGACAAGTAGCTTTAAATAGTCATTTCACTCAAATTCTCCTACAACAAGTTTTCCTTGGAAATGAAACAATTTCTAGAACAAGCATAACTATCTTTGACCACACAAAACAGCATCACATTTTGAACTACTCTAGCAAAAAGTCAACTTTTTAAAAAAGATTTACTAAGAAGACAATTTGAAAAGTAACTTTACTCAGAAGTGATAGAATCAGCTGTAAATACTGGATGGGAAATTCCTGAAGAGACAAGTTTTCCCTTGGAGAGAAATTAAATAATACAGCAATTTACATTTCCCAACAACAATACTGCCTTTCTTTCCAGTTCATCCAGAAAACTCGGAGTATAAACCAATGGCACAGATTTGGCTCTTACACACACCCAACTCCCAGGACATTTTGTCACGCTCATCGTGCTGCATTCACTGGCTCTCCCAAATATTAATTGCCTTCTATCTTCGATATCTACTCGTGACTTGGGCGATTTTGCTTCAGGTTTTAATGCTTGGGATTTTTTTACACAGGACTATACACCTCAATAAATGTATCCAGGAAAGACTGGGTTTGATGCCATTTTTACAGTAGAACCCAAATTTTCAGTACTTTCTACCTACTTGTCCATTAACTCTTGATATAACAGAAAAACAATAAAAGCCATAAACCTCTTACTTTAGTAGCCTTCTGGAGGAGTAATTCAATAACTTCTTGCAAAATAAAACAGCAGCTTATAAAAATTAAAAAAAAATGTCTTCACCACAGTAATCATTACAGCAGGGCAGATGCAACAACGATGCATTTGTTTAGTCCATCTAGACGTGGAAAAGGATTAAAACAAGTAGACAGTAGCACAAGTCACCAGCACTTATTATCTAAGCCATAAACCTAAGCGTACTTCTGTGGGAAAATTAATTACAGACATGGGGGAAATCAGATCAGTCACTATCAGGCAAAGTGAGCAGAAAATACAGCTCTGTTGTCCACTCCTGATTGAGTCGCAGGATCAAACAGCACCAAGTGCAAGTGAACTGAGGGGGAATTATTATTATGCCTTTTCATCACTGGAATCGTGCTGCCCCAGACAACCCCGACTCCTGTGTCTGGGCTAATTGCAGCCTGTTAAACCTCACAAGGAGACTGCAGCACAGCAACACCTCAGAGGGGGGAGAAAGACAGTTTAAGGAGGGAACAAGCCAATGAGAAAATCCTGTCCTACAGCTGAAGGAGAAGGAAACAGCCAAGCTAACAGGACACCTGCAGAACAAACAAGGGTCCACACCAGGCTGTGTGCACACACCCGCATGCACAGCCACACCAGCACTGCCTGCTGGAAACACCTTCCCCCATGATAAAATATCAATGCCAAAGGTCAAAGGCTTTGAGAAAAAAAAAAAATATAAATTCAGTGATAAGGCAACTTTTCTAAATCCATTTCACAAATACTTGTTATTTCAAGCCTTAAATCACTAGTGGTAGGATAATACAGCAGACTCGGAGATGTAGATTTATGCAATTTGCAGTTACTTAAGAGAAGGGCTTGTTTATACCTGTGTATTTTCACCAAACCCAAGAACTGCAGGTGTCATTAAGCTACACTAAAAACTGCTCCCCCTTCAGAGAAATCACAGCCATGTCCTACAACTCATGCAGTGTGTTCTACCTCTAGGTCCACTAAGGATTGATTTCCAAACTGTGTCACAACTTCAGGATGACACAGAATCCAAGTATTACCAATAAATAAATAACAAAAGCTCTTTTTTTGAAGATGAGACACTAATTTACCAGCACATAATTGTAACTGAGCTGTTACATACTCCAGCTGAAACACTCCTGGTTTGATGTTGGTAGAAGACATTCACTGCATATGAAGCTTTACGCATCACATTGAACTAATTTAATTGTAGGTGAGCAATTCTCTCAAGTTCTGACTGAACTTCCCTATTGATCAGTTATTTCTCCTTAAAAAATATACACCTGAATTTTACTCTCCCTCCCAACTCCCATAAAGAGGAGTGGACTAAAACTGGTTATAAAATGTTAGTAAGTGTGCCAGCCAGCAAGTATCCGAGTGGCTTAATCATTAAAGCTGCCGTTCATTTCCACTAACCACGTGGATGCTTTCAAATGTCTCAGTCCCAACCAGAAACTGTAATATTTTTACAGACCACAGGCAAGCAAGATGGAAAATTACCTGCTGTACACTATGTTTATGCACGTGAACATGGATGACATTGGGCATAACAACGGCAATTCTGTAGTTGGATGTCCTTTCTGCTTGTTCAGTGTACTCTACACAGCTGCCTTACAAACATGTCAATGTAGGGTAGCAGTTAGGTTTAAAATCAGTTGCAACATGGCTTAAGGAACGAGTTATTTTTGTAATCCAAACTCACTGGGATCCACGTTTGTAAGGATTTCACAGAAAACCAGACAAGTGTATCTGCACATCAGCAGCTCCACAGCACAAACTGTGAGGAACAAAGGCCAGTGGCTGCTCAGGGACTCTTCCCATGAGGCAGCTGATGCACAGGAGCTGCTCTGTGTAGAGTGTGATGATTTACCCAGCCAGTGTTTAAAATGCCCATATTACCTGATATCTGCAGCCATTTTAAGAAGGGGAAGTACTGGGAGCAAAGTCCCTCATGGATTCCATGCAGAATTGCAAATTCCTCTGTTTGGGTGCAGAAAACTGTCTTTGCTAAGGTGACTAACTTAAATTTTTCCACATTTAATTTCACTGTTCCTCCTACATCCAGCATACTGTCAGAACGAGAGAAAACTGCATTCTACCCTAAGTGCAATTGCTACATTAGACAATTCTTTCAAATGCTGGTTTTGTTGAGCATCCTAGTAATTGTCCTATCTCAAAGACTGGCTTAATCCGTTCTGAAAACAGCTTCTCCTTTATGCTTTTAGAATTACTAAATTTTTTAAGTAATTAACATTTTCCCTCTGACTAATTCTGTTGGTGGACATCAGCAATTTGAAGCTGTCCACACAATTCACTTGCTTTGTTCTCTGCACTATCCAAGACTGACATTTAGGTTTAGTTTGTAGGAGGTTTAAACCCATCACTCGCCACGAAATCCAAATCAGTGATTTCAATAATGCCTGAAACACCAAGGAATTTGGGAAAGGACAGGAAGGCACTCCCACACTTTAAGGGACAGGAGAGAAAGCTTTAAGCAGTTTCTCAAGCATTCCCCCCTTTCTGACCAGTGACATTTGGTCTTGCTTGCTCTATGCTGGGTATTTCTCCTGGGCATTTCTGTAGGAATGGGCACTGCTCGAGTGAGAATAAATGCACAGCTGAGTGTCATTGATTCACTGATTTGTAAACATCTAAAGCAGGTATTGAACCACTGTCTGACTGGAGAAAAACAGCCTGTGGATCAGAAACAGCAATTAATTACCAAGACTTTTTTTGCTGAATTGTGCATACAAAAAAAACCCCTGAAAGATTCAATCAAATTCATTTTACTGTAAACCTTTCAAAGATGAACGAAAAGCCTCTTGGTCCATTTGAAAACACACGGATAACTGTGCTTTCTTTTAGAGTATCACAAAATTACAAAAGTTGCCAGAGGAAGTAAGAAAACAGTAACAAAACCCACCACAGATAAAACTTCACAAATCTCAATTCCAAGACACTGACAGAAATGGTTTATATCTAGCTCTGCTACTGAAGGCTCATTTGCAAAAATTGTGACCACAAAATGCATCACAAATTGGTTTTCTACCTCATTACTGCTGATTACTAGGTAATACAATATTAATGGTACTTTTTCAACATCTACTTTTTCTCAAGGTGCATAAATCTCTGTAAAATTGCTTTATCTTACTTTCCAAAAATTTGAAAGGCTGGTCTTCAGATGTTTGAACAGCAATCTTTCCACCACAGGGCAGCACACTTCCTTTTAATATAAGTAACACACTCATCAGATCATTTTCACCTCCTGATACAAAATCAGATGCACTCCCCAAAGAGGAAAATGATTCTCCAGCTTCTATACCTGAAGTATATTTACAAATTATTTACGAGTGTGACCAGATTGTACCATGTCCCTTCCTAAGAGCTTCTAAAACACACAGTGAATCCAAAGGAAGCAAAACAAGATTTCTAAAGCAGTTGAGTCAACTTTCATAGAAGCTATTTTTTTTATGCAGAAATACAAATACTTTTTAGAAACCAGCAAGGGTATTGATGTTACCAACACAGAGCACATGGTTTGGTGTGACTTTTATGAATTTACAGCCTAAACTACTACTACCACTTCGGCATCTGGCTGATATACTTCTCTCCACTAAACATGACTGTCTGCGAAGAGAAAAAAGTTAAACAGACTGTTTCCCTGAGGTTCTCAAGAAACCTTACTTCAAAAGGATAAGCAACTGAAGGTATTTTGTCAGCAGCAGCTCCCTCAGAAGTGCCCATTTTCCTGAGCAGGGGATATTTGTCAAGAAAGCAAACTGCACAGCCAGAGCAGGGAGCAGTTCAGTCACACCATCAATAGCGTAAGGATGAGAGACCCAGTGCTTTGGTACCAAAGCCCATCAGCCCAGTGAGAATCTGCATGAAGCACAACTGTCAGTGCTGACCGGGACATGAACTGAACAGGGCTGCCTTTCACTGCTCTTTCCTTACCATAGTTATTATACCCGCAAGTGAAAGGTTTTACACGTTATACAACCTACCCAAAAGAGTACCTCCCTGCAATGAAGCAAAACATGAAAAACTGTTCTCACTATAGTACTGCAAGGGAGGAGAAACATATCCCTAAAAGCTCTCTCCGACCTCCTTCTTTTGCAAGCTTATATTGGGATGGGGCAGGAACAATACCTAACCAAATGCTATGAAGGATCTTTTCAGACAAAAAGGTAAACTTTGTCAATACCAGACAGAGAAGTTCAGACAGACCTTTTGAGCAAGAAGTAGAAATTTAACGGTAAATGCCACCACTACATCTACTTTCAGATGAGGGTATTCATTGAGAATTTAACAGAAAAATAGATTTCAAAGACAATAAACCATAATCCTTAGCTCTAGACAAACTGCCCACAGTACCAAGACATGGCTCAATTCAAGTGACTTTGAGCAAAAAGCTCCTTTGAATGAGGCGCATGAAAGGCTTGACCTCAATTTTGCATTTCACAAGGCAGGTTATTTTTCAGAACATCAAATAACCAACCAAAATACGGGTCAGTTGTTTGACCAGACTATGTTTAGTGAATGAAATCCAACAGCTCAATTACAACTTAGCAAACTCAAGCCATTTAATTCCAAAATCCTAAATCATGCTGTACATCTATGAATTGCAAAACTGCACAAGGTCAGGAGCTCTCTTCTGATCCTTGGCCACTCGGAAGAAGGGAATTGCCGAGAACACCTACTGAACAGTACAAAATTGGAGCACTGTTTTCTTTTGCAAGCACACCATTCTCTCTCTTGTCTCACTGATGGCAACGAGCTTATTTCAATCAACATGTTTTCTTAAACACTTAAAAGATGAAGAAAAAAACTTATTGCTCATGCTCTGAAGATACTATCATTCATTACTGCCACAAGACAGCCTGAACTCCAATACAGTCATTAACAAAGTGGCCAACTTGCACGGAGAGTGAATTTTACAAGAGTGGAAGGACTGAAACCAGAGAAATGACTTGAAGTGCTGCCTAATCTGCCCCTAGAGCTAGAGAAAAGCAGAGAGTATTTGAGCCTGAATGCTCTCACTGTGTCATTCGTGGCTTCAGGCAGTCCACACAAAGTTGAGATTTGAATTTGGGAGTCAGCAAACAGGATTCAAGGCTTTGTATCTACAGGTGGTCTCAGAGCTCTGAGATTTGACTTTCTTTAAAAGATATTCAAGAACTAAAAAGACGCAACAAAACTCAACTTACGACAACTTTCAAAGTTTTCCTTTACCCTACATTTGCCTGGTCATTAAACCTGGAAGAGGATTTAGATTTATTTCCGCTCTCTTAGAACTATAAATGCTTACACCAGCCAGGTTAGCGTCCAATTTCTATTCATAGCATTCTGAATGATAATGATGATTTTCTTTTTACATTTATTGTAATACTTAAATGGACAGAAGTAGTGGTGATGCATAGTTTTGGCTTTGTCAATTCAGCCGAGAGTGTCTTATGGATTTCATTAAAATTCTACTACAAAAGCTCTAAGCTTTTGATGTATTGGCAATGCAGAAATATCACCTTTTATTCATTTAATTGTGTAACCACCTCAACCCAAAAGTATCTTTACCCACAATCTGCTTGGTCATTCCATCACAACTATTAAGGACAACGGAGCAACCTGTTCCCATAAAGCACAAAGATTAACAAATGTTCGGTTGGGGATTTTTTTTGGCCCGACACACAAAAAAGTGCACATTTTCAACACATCTTTTGGGCAGAATGTGGTTGGTCATGGAGAATAACAGGAGGCCCATCCCTGATCAAACATGATAGCAAGAATTGTATTCAGACTAAAAACATTATTCTGCCATTGGAAAGAGGATTATTGGAAACAATACTGAGAGTCACTGCAATGAAAGACAAACAGGGATTGAAGGGGAAAAGTGTAGGTTACCATAACTGAGCAACTCTTCCTCATCACTAGTTTTTACGTTGAGTTGCTTACTTTACAGCACAAAGACTAATAAACAAACTTAAAAATATCCTAAGTTGATGACTGATACGTAACGGTGATTCCATAATCCATTCAACCAAGATTTCAAAGATGGAAAAATAGTACGTAACGGTCAAGTGGAACAACCTTTTAACAGAACTGACAGGAGCTACTTTGCCCTCCTATCTTGTATCATTTCAGAGTTAGAGAAACCAGAAAAAGCAATAAGAAAAGCAAAACACAAGTTGTCAGAGTAGCTGCCCATCAAATTCGAATCAATTGAGTGATTATAAATTATGAAACAATAGGTCTGTAATTGCTCATAGGGGTCTTTTGCTCTTGACTGTGGCTCAATCAAGATCAGCCAAACACTTACTAATGCTCTGCTTCTTCAGCTCTAACTCTGCAACCACCTGTGCTCATTTATCCTTAAACCAGATACACTGCCAAAGAAAAGTCTGACTGATCACAAGTTTAAGTCATTAGTACCAGCTGTATAAATAGCTTGTGTATATGCTTGTAATGATCAGAAGAAAATATCGCTCAGCTTCAAAGATATAGCACACAATGATCTGCATTTCTGGATTCTGTCTACAAACAAATTATTTGTTTGGTGCTCTAAGCAATGAGTTCTTGTTCCTGGAAATGCTATTCTACATGGGGGAATTCTTCGTCCTAATATTTTCACCCCTTTGATGGGAGGCTTCTATTCATAGGTTTTTGGGGGGTTTTTTGTAAACGTACATGGAGTTTGCTTGTTTGGATAGGTTTTGTTATCTTTGTGTACTTAAGAGCAATTTTAAAACATTCCCATCCGAAGAAGTGTCATACAACAAAATAGGATTTGAAAGGTTACAAGATCCTCTGTTCTGACTATTACTTTCTGAAACTATTCCAGCAGTGCTTTCACTGGAATATTTCCTTAGTACTGATAGTGTTCTTGTGGCTATTAAAACAAAGCACACAGGATACAATGCCTTCCCATCATTCATGATGTTCAGTCATGCTCTAAACATTCCTGCCCATTCACAAGGAGCTCTCACGAGCCACTGGGACATTTCCCACTGCTCCTTACTTACCCCTGATGCCTTCATGTCTTCTAAACACTCCCAACATTTAATGCTTTTTACAGCACTTCTGTCAACATCCAAGTTCCATATTTGTATTTAAAGTCATTTTCACCTTCCTTAATATGGAGTTTTCCAACTGACACATCTGTAAGTGCGCACTCTCCTGTTTAACTACTGGTCACCACAAATATTTAAAGGAATTCAGGCATGCTTTCTTCAGCAATCCCTTGAAAAGAAGAAACCTGGATTATCAGTCACAGGCTACAAAATGGCACTGATGATCTGGCTCAGCACTGTGCCCTGAAGGCTGTTGCAGGCAGAGTAGTTCAGCAGCAAGATCATCGCCCCTTTCTACATTATCTGGAAATATTTCTTTAGCTCAACAGGGAGACAAGCTACACCAAAAATCCACACCTTTTTGCCTATTTTCATTGTTTGTCTAACGGTTCTTTTGGTGGCTCTTCCCCAGCATAACACCTAAATTCCACAAATACGGGAATTCTATTTCAAACTGCACCCACTTCTCCTCATACCACATTGCTCCATATTCAGTAAAGCAAATGAAGTCCTGATGTATTTGAAACAAGACCACTGCCTGCAGGAGCTGTACTAGGGTACTACTGCTGCCTAAGAGAATCCAAAACTCCCTCAGAATAATGTCACTGCCCAAAAATACCTGGATTCCACTCAAATCTTCCCTAACACGTTACCAAGCCCTACAAGATCAGATGCTACTTAGATGTGAACGTTCCAGCGTGTTGCTCATTGCTCAAATTGTGACTGAACTTCAATCACAATTGAATTGGAGTGTTTTCAAGCCTCAATTTCCTCACTCGTATTTCCATAGAGAAATTTCATTTCTGCTGGAATCTACTACATTTTTTCCAAAGGCAGATAGAATACTGGTTCCAACCAACTTGGAGCTGCAGTAAAGAAAAACACTGGAAATACTTTAAGCAACTGCAGATGGCCTTCAGGACTTGTGGACAAATGCTCCTGGATCATTCAAGGAAGTACATTAATTCAAGACCACTGGAAAAAGGTACCAGTTAAAATGTCTGCCATCTCTCCTTGCACTCACCAGGTGTATGTTTGGTGGCTGCTTGCTTGACTTCAGCGCAAGGAAGAGTTGGCATTTTTAATTTACAAGCTGCAGGTAAACTTTGAAGATGTTACTTGCTGCTGGCAATATTGGCTGTTAAATTTGCTCTCTTCATACCTGCTTCTTTCTTCTCCACCTTGCCCCACACAGGGGAAAAAAACCAAAAAAACCTACCTAGGTGCTCTTCAGAGAGGAGAGACTAAATCACAAACACTTCAGGGCAGGAAGCTTGAACAGCTGAAGCTCTTATTTGCAAGTTCTGTAAATGCCATTTCATACAACTCGATATATTCGCCACCCCACCTTTTCCACAGGCAAACACTGCATCCGTCCCTCCACCCCTGAAGCCCACCAGGGGCACTCCGGTATCTCTGCCACCATCTTGAGGAGCAACAGACTCTGAAACATAAGTTTTAAGGAAACTGACAATTATACACACAGCATACGCTGTTTGCCTCTGCAAGTCACAGCCAACATTTCTATTCTTTCCTCCAACAATAAATTTAAAGTGTGTACTACATTTATATAAGAAGAATATATAACCCAAGAGCGCCGACTGCAGCCCCACAAAGCCACCAAAAGTTTATTTGGTCTCGCAAAAGAAGGCAAGCACCTTTCAGAGGCATCACCATTTCCTTCTCTCCTGGATACAGAGCCCTTCAGGCAGATTTGGCACACACGCTTGCAGTAAGAGGACAAGATGGAGCAATTCTGTCAGTGCAGCAGATTAAAAAAACCTGCCACCAAGAGGCTTCATTCCAAAGGCAATTCTCCTCTGATTCACAAAAGGTCTGCCTACCATACAGCCAAGCAGAGGCTCCCAGATGGTGCTGGCAAAGCAATCTCCCCTTTCTCCCAACAGCACAGCAGCATGTTGATGTCTAGAAAAAATATTTCCAGTCCTGATCCCTTTGCTGTCAGTTCTGTAACATGCACTGCCCTGATTAAATAAATAAAAGCCTATCAACCACCAGCAGTTTCAAGACTTACATGAAGCTCTCCTACTCTTAGGGGAAAAACCCCATGAAGTCAGCATTTAAAACCAAGAGAAAGTGCTTGGAATTATATCTCTTTCTTAATGACAGTCCCACTATTCCCTAAAGTTTGGGGAAGTTCTTTAAAGCAGCAACATTTTTGGCCAGGTGATCAATAGTTTGCTCCAGTACGAGACAGGACTAATACTGGACAGGGACCTCTAAAGTCACCAGAAACCAGCAGATTGCAGTTGGCTTCTCTCACAGACACACCTCTAAGCGATCTTGGCTCCCAGTTCCAGTCTCCTCCACCCTGGCATCCACACATGAACAAATGGACTAAGCAGCATTGCTCAAATCCTGCTGCACTTGCTTAACCTCCATAAGATTTCCCAAGAGAGCTTTACTTTGTGTCACTTCTGCTCTCCTTCAATCCTGCAGCTCTTCTGCAAGTTTCTGCTCAAGACCTAGCACAGACTACTCAAGAAATCAGCACACAGGAACTCAGAAATATTTCAACAATTAAGCTTTCTTCTAGAGTAGAACCAACCATATAAATCATACAATTAGAATATTTCACTGACTTTAATTTTAAACTTTAAAAAAAATCCACACTAACAAAAGGACCTTAATACATTGATAAAGTATTTACCAGGTCAATGAATAAAAAGGTTGAAGTTTCTCTCAAAGGAAAAAAAAAAAAAAACAACAATAAAAAGAAAGCAAAACAACCAAACAAGTCTAGGTGGGAGATAACAGGCACAGCACCCTGTGTCACATTTTCTGTCTTGAAGAAAAAATAATGGGGACGTTTGGGCAAGTATTTATCAGAACAAAGCCTACAGTGGCCCCTGAGGATAAAGTCAAATTTTTCAATGCCAGCTAGTCAGTAACTCATTGTGACTGTTAAAAAACTGAACTCAAGGACACTGGCAAAAGTAAGATTTGAGAACTGTAGATATACTATCAAATTTCTACCACGTGAAACCTATTTTGATGGCCACAACCAGCAAGACACATTCCCTAATGCACACATTTGTCATACTCAGGTTTGTTACACTGGGTAAATTAAAGTGACCCTGCAGAAAAACTGGTTTGCAAAGACAGCAGACAAGAAAAATTTAGAGGCCACAAAGAGCAGAAGAGGAAAAACTGAACCACCACTTGCTAATGATAGTTCAGTTCCTGCACTTGTGGATGCAGACCCAGCCAAGCCACCAGAAGGTGAATGAAAAATCTGAACGCACAATTGAGCAAACCTTCAAAAAATATCTATCACTTAAGAGGCCAATTTCATGTGCACATGATGCTGAAAATTTAGAAGAATCAAAATAATTGAATACTGAAGCAGGAGGATAAGAGTCCATACCATTGACACAAGATCATTTTTTCCTCTTAAAACAATGGGAGAAATGTCTTGTATTAAAACAATTGTTTTCTTTAGGACTTCTAACTTGCACTAAATATTAACCTTCCTAAAACTGCAATGGCAAACCCAAATTAAAAAAAAAACTTGGGACAAGAAAAAACAGTGATATATATGAACACAGTTCAACAGATCTCCATAGACACTCTTACGTTTCAGAATTGAGTTCATCTTGACTATCCACACACATTAATCTGAAATCCCAGCTTTAGTCTTTCATACAAGTTCTACTTCTCAGTATTTTTAATGAGGAACTAAGATCTTGATAAAGCCATTCATTTCATTGTATCTGAAAGTCCTTTGCCTGCTGTACATTTTCTCTGCAGCTGTAGGCATGCATGAGGATGCCTAGCATGTGCATCTGCGTATTTCTATTTACACTAGGAGTGCTTAAATATTCATCTGCAGTTATGTATTTATGTACACAGCTAAAACCACACAGCTATGTTAGATCTGATGTATTTTAATGGGGGTCAAACCTTCAATCCATGCTGGGATTTTCTGCTATTTAAGAGAAACAGGCTGTGGAGCATTTGACCTTTTTCTCCAAGAGCAAGATAAAACATCCCAGATGTGCCAAATTCTCAAATGCATTGTTTGTATCTCTTGTAAGAACAAGTCTCCAGGCACCTGAGCAAAGATAACCCACCTTACATGGATACCTCACAGACTGGCAGCAAAGTGCTGTCATCTTACCAACCAATATTAAAAGCAGGCTACTGCATGAGGCTGCCAGAGAGGCTTAGGCAGTGCTGTTACATCTCACATTTCCCACTCGGTTTGCTACAAGAAGCAGCAAAAAACAGTTTCTTTGGCTCACCAATATCAATAGGAAAAGAGCAAGTGCTTTCCATAAAGAAGGATTCTCACCTGACACCAGGAGCCCCCTGGAATCTTGGATACAATCAAGCTCTATGAAATACACTGCTGATACACCTTGCAGATAAGACAGAATTTTACACCAATCTCAGTTTCCCATCTTAATATTTTCTCTTTGCTGTGACAGGTAATTATGCAGAGCAGGACAGCCCTCTGAATCGCAGTCTTGGAAAACAAACATTGCTTTAATTAGCATAACCAGTACAACAAAACATTTTCTAAACTTGCACTCAAGACAAAAGATGCCCTTCACAAAGACAGCAGCTTGAGGGCATTGAGAGGATTTTTTGGACTTGGGGGACAGGGACAGAGCAACATTACTTGTCTGTTTTCAGTTTTGCGCAGCTCCTCATCTGGTTCACCACCTATCTTATCTAAACAGTTCTTATCTGACCTTTTTTGCCTTCTCTTGAGACAGACAGCAGGACTCCGTTACTGCTAAAGGAAAAAGAGCTGCCTGGTATCTCTAAAAACACAGATTCTCAGAAAGAAAAGAACAGTCGAATGCATCAAACAAGAACACTTTATTCCTTCAATAATGCTTACGTATTTTCACTTTTTCAAAGTCTCCAAATAAAGTTTAGAAATCAAACACGTCAATGCTACATTCAAATATTTCTCTCTTCTAACCTAAGCCAGAAAAAAAAAAAAAACAAATCAGGAAAAGAAATCCTTATTTTTACTACAAAAAGTCTCGGTTTTCCACATGAGAAGCCACATTCTCAACAAACCGATGCCAGAAGAGTCAACATTATTGAAGAGGGTTACAGTGAGCTGTCAAATTACCTTCCGTCCTCTGAGGATGTGCACTACACTGCCAGCATGTTTCCAGCTCTCACATTCAGAGTAGGAGAGCCAGGACTAAAACATCTGCTGGGCCTAACGAGGTCCCTGTCACATCTCTGTGATAACACGTTGCTCATGTCTATCATGTAACACAGACAGAACATATTCTCCTGGTTTTAGTCCCTTAGATTCCTCGGTCTAAGCAAGAAATTGGCAGCCTGCCAGGCTTCCTATGGACCATTCTGGGGTGGGACCACCAGGTAAATCTCCCCGAGTCAGGGCATGATATCCTAAAGAGACACTGCCCTCCTTCCCCATGGATAAATGGGATGATGAGCAGTGCAGCAGGAGCAGGAAGCTCTGCTAAGTTTCCACCACTGCCATGCATTTTCTCTTCACTAAACATCGATTTACTTGCAGGAAGAAAGGCTCCCCTAATAGAACCTGTTCTTTTGATGGCAACCAAGAGGGAAATGGGCAAAAAATAGCTTGAAACTATACCAGTGTCAAGCTATTATTAACTATCAGGCATACACTGACAGTAGGAGAGATGAGGTGGCAAGAGGACTTTCAATAGCCAAAGAGCCCTTTCATCATCTGACCAGCTTCATCTATTGTATTCAAGTAAGTGTTAAAATACAGAGAAATCACACATATCTAGTGCCTTTACAACGAGTATCCAGGTGCAGATTTCTTCCTGCACGTGACTAAATTTAAGGCATCCTTGCCGTGTACAAAAAAAAAAGCCTTGTGAAATGAGAGGTGCTAACATTTTCTAACAGATGGGATGACATTACAGAACAGGATCCTTTTTGTTACTGATGAAAACAACATGCTCTTGGTGCAATTGATTTCACACATAAACGGCAACAGTTTCAAAGCCCAACATCGCTATTTTGGGCCAGTTAGTAGAAACCCATTTCTAAAGCTGATAGCAGCTCTGACAATTAATTACAAGCTCAAGATCAAGCATGTTCAATCCTTGGGAAATCCCTAGACATCAATCAGAATGACTCCTGAGGGCCTCCATAGAGTTCAGAGCAAGTATTCCCTCTTTTTGCAGATCATCTTTCCGTGCCTCTGAGCTGCGCAGATTATGAGCAGGAATATTTTATGGAATAAGATCAAGGTAAATAGGGCCAGGAGGTGCACAATTTCCTGAGTTTAGGTACAACAGACTTGCCACAGGTAAATAACTGCTCACTTGGGCACTTATACATGTTACAGCCAGGTGAGGGGTGGGGAAACACTCACAAAGGAGACTAAAACACACTGCAGGGCAAACTGCAATTCCACCAATCCACACCTGCAAAACTCATTTACCACAACCGTGCTCAGCATTCCACAGAGACTCTGAATGAATTTATGCAGCACCAGTACAAGTTGAAAATACATTAAAAACATTTTAAAAAAATAACTATAATGTCATGATGTTCCTCATGCTGATCTGAGTCAGGGTAAGAGCTGAAGGGAATTTCCTTGTGAGCTGACAGGCCCACAGAAATAACCCAGCCATGACTGTCCCCAAGGACAACAAATGGGGCAGACCCCACTCTTCCAACAGGCTGAGCTAATCAACAGATCTGCACATCTACTGCAGAATCTGCATAAGAAATCGATTGAAACCATGTGTTGGTATGGATTCATTTTGCCAAAAAATTAACTGTGACGGGTTGGCACGGTAATGACTTGAACTTTTCCACAATACCATGAAGTACTGATGCTTCTGGAAAAACAAAGTAGATTCTGATGTACCATTCAGACTTCCTAGAAAGAAACCACGCCAACAAGATGAGGTAATCTTGAAATTGCCATCTCCAAGCTTCCTAAAACTGGAGAGAAGGTTTGAAATCTATTCGGACTCTGATTAAACTCAGCAAGCAACACGGTAAAAAATGTATTGAATAGAGCTTTTAAATAAACAAATTGCAACAGTATTTACTTATTTTCTTCTATTTCTCCTCCCTGGAATCAAGCACTCAGGCAAACTTCTCACTTCTACAACAGCATGTTGACTTTTTGACACTATGATCATTAAAGTCAACGTGGAAAATACATGCCCAAATAGAAAATCTAGATGCTGAAAGGAATATCAACCAAGTCAAATCCAACTTTTAAAAATAAAATCCTCAAGAAGTGAGTCACTCACCCCCAAAACTGTACCACTTATAGCTACTTTATAACAGAAATACAGGAAATATGAGAGGCCTTTTTCCCACTTTGGAGGTTTATGTACAAAGCTGAAGTCCAGCACACGTTTGTTAATGGTTGAGACCTCAAGCAGAAAAAAAACCCACAAATAATCCCCAGCCAACAGTATAAATCAACCTAAAGAAAACTCATCATTTACTGAGTATCATGGCCATAAAGCTGCCCAACAAAGAGAGGGCAAGACAAACTCCATACTCGTATAGCAATCTAAACTGAAAAGCATCAAAATATACCACGTGGAATCACTAGTGCGACAACCAAGCCAAAAACAATCTCTGCTATCAATCTTCAGCAGCCAGCTCCCACTTTTTTACCCTGTTTTAGAAACCATTTCTTCTTACAGAGTCACTGCCAGGCCCTCACTTTGAGTCTACTGTGTTTGACAGATCAGCTACAACATTTTTCTTCTGTAAAACAACAGAACTTAGACCAGATTTTACTCAGCCACAGACTCTGCAAGCTCAGGTGTCGTTGCTTTACACTCACTGTGTCAGGTTCTCCTACCACCAAGCCCGAAGGTGCCACAGTGAAGGAGCTCTGGAACTGGCTGCTCTGATGAAGGCACTTGGTCCAACTGCAGAGTTTCCACTCTGTCTAACTGAAACCTTGACTGATGCCAGCTGCGCCTCATTTGTTCCATCACCAGGTTTTCCTGAAGAGCAGCACTCACCCTCCAAATTTTAGCCCTGTAGGGGACAAAATTAAATTATATAAAAATATACAATGAACATCTATATTATTTATAAACTGAAATATTTATGATTTATTTAATGAAACTGTAAAGTTTAGCCCTCTAGGGGCTAAAATTAAGGGGACAACAAGTAGAAAGACAAGAGAAGCACGGTCTGTCCAAGAAGTAAAAATCACTCAAGGCCCATCAGGAGTTTCAAAGTTTCCCTCAAATAGTAAAGATCACACAAGCAAAACAGAAGTCTCCAAAGTATCTAACAGAATCATTTTGTAGAGATTACATCAGTACATCCACCATTTAATTAATTCATTAACAGGTGCTAAAACCCCTCCTTTATCTGTCCAAAGACCAATCGTGCACAGAAAAGAGGAACATATGGAAATGAAATAGAGTCTTGCAACAGGCAGGCATGTGGGAGACAGACCTTTTGGGGATCCCGAAGGTGGCAGCACAATTACTAAATTACCTAAGCAAGAGTCAGGGGCCAAAAACTCCTGGGGAAGCACCACGGCCCAGAGCTGCCCCTGCCAGTGTCACATGGGACAGCTGCAGCTTGTTTGGAGGAATACCTAAAGGTGATCCACCCAGAAGGAAAGGGATCCTGCTTTAAGAGAAGTCTCTAGTTCTTAAAGGATTGCTGAAAGTCAGAGTACGTTTATTTGTATGTTTTACGCTTAATACTTGCTTGAATACCCCTCCAAAAATGTTGTTAATCTGATAACTAAGAACGTGCCATTAAAAAAAATGGCATGTTTTTGTCTCTTTCTTTCAAAAGTAAAATATTCCTTGTTGTTTAATGGAAAAGCAGGCTCCTCTCCAAACACATCCTGTGAGGCCTTTTCCAGTGAAGCAGTGTGCATAATGATAAATGAAAAAGGGAAAGGTTCTTGCAAGTATTTTTATCTGTAGTATGCAGGGGTTGATCTGTTACACCCAAAAATTATTTTCAACTTAAACAATTCACCCTTGCCAAATCCCTAACTCACTCTAAAACTCTAATAGGTACACACAACATTTCTTGTGAATAAGTTTGCAACAAATCCTACAAGTTCACCCTCAGGAAAGGTGGCAAACACCCCAAGGGAGTATACAACACACAATATACACTCCTTGGAAGTGGAGGGAGTGAGTTTTGTCCTTCTTCCTCCTACTTTTTTTGCCAAGAGTGAGGGAGTCCCAAGGAACCATTTCAACACTTCAAGGAATGTCTCACATGCCAGGAAAGGCTCTGACACACTGACTGAAAACACTGGGAGGAGGGAGGACACACAACACATCAGCCAATGCAGATTTTCGGCTGCCTTGGACGTTATTCCTTCACAACAGCCACAATCTTTTTCCATAGACATTCTCCCCAGGTAAAAATCCAGGCGTGATGGTGAAGGGGCTAATTCTTTACCCTGTTTAGAATCAGTCAGAGAACTTCACTGTGTTTGTGACTCGTGCTCTCTTCACTTGAAACAGCTCCCACAAGACCTTGAAGGACAACTTGCTTCAACTGCCGGGAGGTCAAACTTGATAAAATCTTCAATATTGTCCTTTCCGGTGTATTTCCTTATCCTCCTACCCTTATGAGATCTGCCTCTACTGCAGGACCAGCTATCTGCTCTAACAACATGGTTCTTGTATGAAAAATACAAGCCAAAATAGAAAATCTAGATGCTGAAAGGAATATCAACCAAGTCAAATCCAACTTTTAAAAACAGAATCCTCAAGAAATGATTCACCCACCCCAAAACAAATGCAGCAGGAGAGGCAACTTATTCATCTCACAGAGATCATTCTCCTATCTCTCCATGCTCTGCTCCAAAGTGTGTTCAAATCAAAGGTTCTCATTTTTTTCCTCTTCCCCTCAATTGTATTTAATTAGGTTGGTTTTTTTTTCCTTTGAAGTCAAGGGAAAGAGGCCTATTTATTTCAAGGAATATTTAGCCTGGCCTTTTCCTTCCAGTGTTCTACCTCACGGCATCTTCAACCCCATTGTTCCATAGGGACAGGGAGGCATCCAAATAAAGATTAATAAAAAGGCAATTCCTGTGGTGTTATCAATTGAAGAAACAGGATCACTTTTCCCAGTGTCAATGAACTTCAACACACTAATAAAATTAACAAATATCAAAGTGGTTTGGGTCTGAAATAGAAACATTTCCACTACATCTGAGTAGCTTTTCCAAATACTGGGCAAATAGTTTGATACACTTTGAAATACTAAAATATCTCCAGTGCTCCAAGATGAAGCTGAGCAAATGTCACTGAGTGAAATGAGACTAGACATTGTTTGCACCTTCTAAGCATGCATTATATTTTCATCTTGGTGCTTAAAACAAGGCCACTGCAAGGAGAATTTCCACTGTCCCAGCTGTCAGTAACTGGTTTTGTGACTTACCTGCTGGGGAATTACTCACTTCCCACTGCAAATGTGAAATCACTGTTCATTTGGACAGATTGCTCCTGACTGCACCCTGATGATGTGTCCTCAGTCCAGCTCGTGGCACCGGCAAGATAAATGTGTAGAATGAGATTAGGGGCAAAACACTAACAAAATTTGCTTAGATCAAAGAGACGCACTCACACCCTGTCAGTACTACCTGACATCTTCCTGACAATATTATGAGGCAATTAATGTCTGTATGTCTTGGCTGATGGAGGTGAATTATGGTAAGTTCTAGGAGGCAACTGTCTAAAGCAGGGGAAGCTGATTAATCACCCAGCAATAATTCATTATTGAGACATTTAGGTCGACTTGTGCACCACAAAGTCAGAGGGAGCAGGAAACAATCAAACCGATGAATACTGTTCAGACTAAACTGTTGGCAGCTACAGCCACAGAGGCACATTTACAGAGAAAATGACACCATCTCAGAGAAATCAGATGCCTGGAAGCAAATCCTCAAACCAAGTGGGCACTCTCCATCCCACACAAGGGACGCATCAGCACGTGCAGCAGGAGCCCCTGTGCTGGCATTCTCACTGTTTCTCAGGTCTACCTGTTCCCTGCCTCAAACAGGGGCACAAATGAGGAGCCAGTCTGCAAAGCCTTGGGCTTTCATCTCACACTGCTACACTGAAGCAAATGGACAGGAAAATAGAAGAAGCCTGAATACACCTCTGCTGATAAAGATCTCTATGTTAATACCATTAACATTGACTACATCGAATTTAAAGCTGATATCTGCCTGCATATCACATACAAGTCTCTTTTCAGGTGTACAAAAAATGTGTCCATTTCACAGCATTTCTTCCTTTACTTCTCCGCCTGGATCATACAGAAAATACATTTCTTGGCCACCAGCAAATCATTACCCCTCATGGGGGCTGTTCCCTAAAGAGTTTAAGTACCAGAACAATGGACTACTGCACAGCACCAAATTTCAATTGTGACTTAACTATTCCACAAAGGGGATTTACTGTAGTAAATCACCTCTCAGGAATACACAATTATTTGAAATTTCACTGACATTTTCCACTAACAAAACAGCACTTCTACTTTAGCAGTGATTCGAAGATGGAAACTTTCCATTAAGCCTTTTCTTTCCTCTGGGTGTCAGAGTTGTCCTCAAAGTCCTTCTGTGTTAAAAATTAATTGTCTGGTTTGGTCTAACATACCCAATGTATTCGTTAGGGAGTACACGCACAGTAATACCTCAGAAAGGTTACAACCCTCCTCCCCAAGATCTTGGATGGCAATTTTGGGTTACTCTGAACCTCTCTCCAGCTTTGGCTTCTGAACTTTTCCTTTAATCTACTTTTTCATTCACTTCGTGTATACCCATACAGTAGTTTTCCTCTTTTTGTAACCTGGTGTCCAAATACCAGAACGACCGCTTGACCATTTCCATAAGCAAACCATCTTCTGCAAAACTCTTCAGTCAGAATCTTATTATTAAAGCAACTTTTCCAAACAGTTTCTGCCGCAGAGCCAAAGGGCCCTCTGCTCAGAATCCTTTTCCTTAAAAGCATGGGGATATGGATGATTTCTGTGCCCCGTAAAGGTCCAGTGCCATTCACCTCTGGATACCAACCTGTTCTTCCATCTGACTGGGGATGGAGTCGCGGAAGATGAGAGGATTTCTCTCCAGCAATGATATCCTGCCCCTTGGCAGATATCAGGCAGTTCAAATCAAATTTCAGGTTTAGCTCACAACACTCAGGATGCTGACAGATGATGGAAGCACTGTCACAGCAGCTCTAGCTTGACTTTCCGCCTACACTACTGTACATTTTAAACCACTTCTGAACAGGATCACTAGAAATGGGCAGCCATCCCTAAATCATCCCTGAAAACACAATGGCATCCAACAGGTGTTTGCTTGAGTTATGCCCCTAAGGGAAGGCAGTACTTAAACAGGCATAGAGAGGATAAAAGGAATAATTCTGTCCCTAAGAGCTGCCTCCTTCCCCTGTCTCCTCATTTGCCAAGGCCACGCACGAGGCCGATCAGCGCCGCTGGCGCCTCCGGAACCACCTGCAGCTGGCGGCCAAAGGTGACCAAAAAACCCCTCCCAAAAAAAACCCCCAAAAATTTGGGGGAAGGGGGAATCCCTCCCCAGAATGATATTTTTACATTTTTATTTATTTCAGGGTTTTTTTGTTTGTTTAATCAGGCCCTCTCCGGCAAACCTTCGCTCAAAACCGGCTGAGCTCCCCCGGGGCCGCTCCGGCCGCGCCCTCAGACACCCCGAAAAGACCCTGGAAAGACACGTTGGGCTGAGGGGGGATCCTGGAAAATTCAAAAGAATTAAAAACCGGAAATATCCGACTCGTTCTTTGGGGCAAAAAACGGATAAAATCGGGAGGTTTTGGGGCGGTTTGGCCTCCGGGGCTTGCCGTACAAAATGGCGGCGCTGTTTGAGGGAGACGTGAGGACGACAGAATGGCGGCGTTTTGAGGATCGTGCCGTACAAAATGGAGAAAACGGAGATTTGGGTGGAAAAAGGGGATTTGGGGGAAAAAGTGGATTTTAGAGATAAAAATGGAAATCTCCGACTCTAAATTTGGGGGGAAAACGGCAAAATTTAGGGAGTTTTGGGGTGGTTTGACCGCTGGGGGTTGCCGTACAAAATGGCGGCGCGGTGTGAGGGGTGAGGAGCGGGCGGCAAAATGGCAGCGCCCGGAGGATCTTGCCGTACAAGAGGGCGGCGCGCGGGGGTTTTTTGCCGTACAAAAACGAAGAAAATGGAGATTTGGGGGGAAAAATGGGATTTAAGGGAAAAAAAAGAAATTTTAGAGAGACTAATAGAGATTTTGGGGGGGGAACGGGAAAATTTGTCGGCTTTGGGGTGGTTTGGCCGCTCGGGGTTGCCGTACAAGATGGCGGCGCGCGGGGGGTTTTGCCGGATAAGACGGAAATTTGGGGGGAAAATGGAGATTTTGGGGAAAAAAGGGAGATTTTAGGGGGGAAAATGGGGATTTTAGAGGGGTGAAACGACATTTTTTGGGGAAAAAAATCGCTTTAAAAAGAAAAAAAGTCCCCAAATCGGCAAAACCTGAGGGGAAAAATTTTCCCAAAAACCGCCTCAAACTCCCACAAAAAAAAAAAAAAACAACCGCGGCGACAGCAAAACAACAACAACAAAAACCGGCGAGCTGAAAATTTATTGAAATTTAATTTTATTTTAATTTTAATTAAATTAACTAAATAATTATTTATTTAATTTTTTAAATTAAAATTTTTTGATCCCAAAAAAATCTCAAAAATTCACCCCAAAATTTCCACTCAAAATCCCAAAAAATGACCCGAAAATTTCCACTGAAAACTGAAAATTTTTAAGCCTCAAAATCCCTCAATTTTACCCCAAAATTCCCGCTGAAAATTGGGATTTTTAGAGCCTCAAAAATCCCCAAAATTCACCCCAAAATTGGAATTTTTGAAGTTCCAAAACCCCCAAAATTTCCACCCAAAATCCCAAAAATTCACCGCAAAATTCCCAACTAAAATCCATCAAAAAACCCCAAAATTCCCACTAAAAATTGGGATTTTCAGAGCCCCAAAATCCCCAAAAATTCACCCCAAAATTTCCACCCAAAATCCCAAAAATTTACTCCAAAATTCCCTCCCAAAACTGAGATTTTTAAAGCCCCCAAATCCCCCAAAATTCACCCCAAAATTCCCACTAAAAATTGGAACTTTTAGAGCCCCGAAATCCCCCAAAATTCACCGAAAATGCCCTAAAAATGACCCAAAAATTCCCACTAAAAATCAGGATTTCAGAGCCCCAAAATCCCAAAAAATGACCCCAAAATTCCGACTGAAAAATGGGGTTTTTTGAAGCCCCAAAATCCCTCAAATTATCCCCAAAATTCCCTCCCAAAACGCCAAAAATTCACCCCAAAAATTCCCATTAAAAATCAGGATTTCAGAGCCCCAAAATCCCAGAAAATGACTCCAAAATTCCCACTAAAAATTGGAATTTTTAGATCCCCAAAATCCCCAAATTCTCCCCAAAAATCCCAAAAAACCCCCCAAACCCCCTCCCAGTACAAACCAGTACAAACCAGGAAAGAAAAACCCCAAACCAGTATAAACCAGTACAAACCAGTCACCCCAAATCCCTTCCCAGTTCATCCCGGTGACCCCTAAAGCCCCTCCCAGTACAAACCAGTAAGGAAAACCCCCAAACCAGTACAAACCAGTACAAACCAGTATAAACCAGTAACTCCCAGTATCCCCCAGCGCCAGGCCCTGGACCTGAGCCGCTCCCTGGAGGTCACCGAGCGTCGAGAGATCCCAGTTCAAACCAGTACGGACAGGTGAGGGCACTGGAATGGGGACTGGAGGGCACTGGTTTGTACTGGGATGGACTGGGAGTGGGTTTGGGGTCACTGGTTTATACTGGGATAGACTGGGAGTGGGTTTGGGGTCACTGGTTTGTACTGGGATGGACTGGGAGTGGGTTTGGGGTCACTGGTTTATACTGGGATGGACTGGGAGTGGGTTTGGGGTCACTGGTTTGTACTGGGATGGACTGGGAGTGGGTTTGGGGGTTACTGGTTTGTACTGGGATGGACTGGGAGTGGGTTTGGGGGTCACTGGTTTGTACTGGGATGGACTGGGAGTGGCTTTGGGGGTTACTGGTTTATACTGGGATGGACTGAGAGTGGGTTTGGGGGTTACTGGTTTGTACTGGGATGAACTGGGAGTGGGTTTGGGGTCACTGGTTTATACTGGGATGGACTGGGAGTGGGTTTGGGGGTTACTGGTTTGTACTGGGATGGACTGGGAGTGGGTTTGGGGTCACTGGTTTATACTGGGATGGACTGGGAGTGGGTTTGGGGTCACTGGTTTATACTGGGATGGACTGGGAGTGGGTTTGGGGTCACTGGTTTGATACTGGGATGGACTGGGAGTGGGTTTGGGGGTCACTGGTTTGATACTGGTATGGACTGGGAGTGGGTTTGGGGTCACTGGTTTATACTGGGATGGACTGGGAGTGGGTTTGGGGTCACTGGTTTGATACTGGGATGGACTGGGAGTGGGTTTGGGGGTCACTGGTTTGATACTGGTATGGACTGGGAGTAGGTTTGGGGTCACTGGTTTATACTGGGATGGACTGGGAGTGGGTTTGGGGTCACTGGTTTATACTGGGATGGACTGGGAGTGGGTTTGGGGTCACTGGTTTGTACTGGGATGGACTGGGAGTGGGTTTGGGGGTTACTGGTTTGATACTGGTATGGACTGGGAGTGGGTTTGGGGTCACTGGTTTATACTGGGATGGACTGGGAGTGGGTTTGGGGGTTACTGGTTTATACTGGTTTAAACTGGTTTCGGGGTTTCTGGGCGTGGTTTACCCTTTGCCCCTCCCCCACATGTAAACCGACCACGCCCCTCATCAAGCCACGCCCCCTTCCCTTTTATGGAGCGACAACAAGGGCGGGGCAAACTGGGCGGGGCCTGGGGGTTACTTGGTTCTACTGGGAGGAAGTGGGAGGGGCCAGCGCGGCTCTGACCCCGCCCACCGCGCCGATATGCAAACTTATGTAAATGAGAGCACAAATAAATGCGAATGACGTCACTGACCACGGGGACTGGGAGTTACTGGTTTGTACTGGGAGGGGCCTGGGCGTGACTCAGACCCCGCCCACCTCACCGAGGCGCCAGCCTTATGTAAACTTATGCAAATGAGCGGCGAAATAAGCGTGGGTGACGTCATTTGTACGCAAAGGAGCAAAGCGGCGCCGCGGGGCATGACGGGATACACCGGGGCGCAGAGCGGCACCGCAGGGCATGACGGGATACACCGAGGCGCAAGGCGGCGCCGCGGGGCGTGACGGGATACACCGAGGCGCAGAGCGCCGCGGGGCACGACGGGATACACCGAGGCGCAAAGCGGCGGAACGGGGCACGACGGGATACACCAAGGCGCAAAGCGGCGCGGCGCATGACGGGATACACCGAGGCGCAAAGCGGCGCACGGCATGACGGGATACCTGCAGCTCCTCTCCTAAAGGAAGGCTCAGCCTGGGACTCATTCCTCTCTCTTCCAAGACACTACTTTAGAAAACTGCAGGATTCCAACCTAACCCTTCCTCCAACACAGGGGCCGGAAGAAAAGATTCAGAATTTCTGTCCACCCCCATAGGTTCAGCCATACAGCTATGGCAAAATGCATCTCTTCTCTGCAGTCTTCTCACGTAAGATTTGGTTCTTTAATAAACCTTTCCTCGCAGGAGCAGTCTTACATCAGTATGAGATTTGTAATGTTTTAAGCAAATTTATAAACCAAGGGTTTGTAGTTGCACATACAGCAGAGATTCCAGAGGACAGCAGAGCAGACCAAATGCGGCCAGACTGGTGTTTTAAAACTGAGGTCATCGACTGATTCCTGTGATCCACGATCCCAACACCAGGCCACACCTGGTGTTCTTGCCTCTAGAGAAAAGCACACAACCTGTTATCTCTGCTGAGCTCATTTGGTACCTTTTAATACGTATTTATCACACACTCACAAAATGGCAAGTGTGGTTGCATCACTACCACAAAATGCTCCTGGGGATTTACTCAATCATTGATGATTACAGAAATGGTAAGAAGAGAGGCCAAACAATAGGGGGAAAAGGTGGATTTACCCTACACAGCATCCAAATTCTTAACAACAGGATGGACTTTGCCACTTATTGCTAATGCTAACTCACATAGAAGGAGTTAGAAGTTTGATCTGCAAGACAGTTCACACAAGGCCACAAAGGAAAACAAGCACTTTACATGTTGAATTTCACCCCTGTTTATGAGGTTTTCTCATGATATTTAACTTCAATAATCAAACACAAATTTTCAAACATACCGGTGAACATCCCTCAGTCCAGAGTCTGTGCCTATTTCTTGCTCTAAGTTAGATGAGCAAACAGATAAAATTGTATCAGCTCCTTTGGACCGACCAATTTCAATTCAGCTGTGGTTACAGCATTTCAACGGCGAACAAAAAGCATGCACAGCTGAGTTTCAGAAAATATAAATACTCACACAAAGCAACATTTTCAACTCCCAGAGTGTTTAGTATGACACACTTAACTACCTCCAGTACCTAAGAGATCTGTATTGAAAAATCTGAGCCATGTTACTAATTTTAAGTGGACACTAAAAAACCAAACCCAAACATTAACATGCCACATGTCCTGGCTCTGTTAGCACTGCATTGGCCATAAACACACAATGATTTTGATTCCAAAGATTTCTCAAGGTTTCCTGGGTTTTTGTTGTTCCTACAAGTATCCCAGCTTGTTTTTACTCACTGTACCAGTCTCAGGTTGTAAACACAAGTGGGCTGTGACTCTCCCATGAGCAAGTTTTTTCATGTATTTGCAAAACTGACCGCACGAACGTGGTTACAGCTGCTCACATGCTCTACTGCCTACACACACTGAAATGCCAAACAATTAAGGAAGGCTCCAATGAATTCTCAAGATATGGGATGCTTTTTAAGAGCTATTTCAAAAAATAACTAAAACCAATATTTGTTGATGCATTTACTACCACGTAATTGTACTAGAGCCCGTTGAAGAGACAAATTTGAGGGTCTTTTTTTAATGCCTTAACTTCATACTTGTACAGCAATCTAAACTGAAAAGCATCAAAATATACCACGTGGAATCACTAGTGCGACAACCAAGCCAAAAAAAATCTCTGCTATCAATCTTCAGCAGCCAGCTCCCACTTTTTTACCCTGTTTTATAAACCATTTCTTCTTACAGAGTCACTGCCAGGCCCTCACTTTGAGTCTACTGTGTTTGACAGATCAGCTACAACATTTTTCTTCTGTAAAACAACAGAACTTAGACCAGATTTTACTCAGCCAGACTCTGCAAGCCCAGGTGTCATTGCTTTACACTCACTGTGTCAGGTTCTCCTACCACCAAGCCCGAAGGTGCCACAGTGAAGGAGCTCTGGAACTTGCTGCTCTGATGAAGGCACTTGGTCCAACTGCAGAGTTTCCACTCTGTCTAACTGAAACCTTGACTGATGCCAGCTGCACCTCATTTGTTCCATCACCAGGTTTTCCTGAAGAGCAGCACTCACCCTCCAAATTTTAGCCCTGTAGGGGACAAAATTAAATTATATAAAAATATACAATGAACATCTATATTATTTATAAACTGAAGTATTTATGATTTATTTAATGAAACTGTAAAGTTTAGCCCTCTAGGGGCTAAAATTAAGGGGACAACAAGTAGAAAGACAAGAGAAGCACGGTCTGTCCAAGAAGTAAAAATCACTCAAGGCCCATCAGGAGTTTCAAAGTTTCCCTCAAATAGTAAAGATCACACAAGCAAAACAGAAGTCTCCAAAGTATCTAACAGAATCATTTTGTAGAGATTACATCAGTACATCCACCATTTAATTAATTCATTAACAGGTGCTAAAACCCCTCCTTTATCTGTCCAAAGACCAATCGTGCACAGAAAAGAGGAACATATGGAAATGAAATAGAGTCTTGCAACATGCAGGCATGTGGGAGACAGACCTTTTGGGGATCCCGAAGGTGGCAGCACAATTACTAAATTACCTAAGCAAGAGTCAGGGGCCAAAAACTCCTGGGGAAGCAACACGGCCCAGAGCTGCCCCTGCCAGTGTCACATGGGACAGCTGCAGCTTGTTTGGAGGAATACCTAAAGGTGATCCACCCAGAAGGAAAGGGATCCTGCTTTAAGAGAAGTCTCCAGTTCTTAAAGGATTGCTGAAAGTAAGAGTACGTTTATTTGTATGTTTTACGCTTAATACTTGCTTGAATACCCCTCCAAAAATGTTGTTAATCTGATAACTAAGAACGTGCCATTAAAAAAAAAAATGGCATGTTTTTGTCTCTTTCTTTCAAAAGTAAAATATTCCTTGTTGTTTAATGGAAAAGCAGGCTCCTCTCCAAACACATCCTGTGAGGCCTTTTCCAGTGAAGCAGTGTGCATAATGATAAATGAAAAAGGGAAAGGTTCTTGCAAGTATTTTTATCTGTAGTATGCAGGGGTTGATCTGTTACACCCAAAAATTATTTTCAACTTAAACAATTCACCTTTGCCAAATCCCTAACTCACTCTAAAACTCTAATAGGTACACACAACATTTCTTGTGAATAAATTTGCAACAAATCCTACAAGTTCACCCTCAGGAAAGGTGGCAAACACCCCAAGGGAGTATACAACACACAATATACACTCATTGGAAGCGGAGGGAGTGAGATTTGTCCTTCCTCCTTGTCTTGGTTTGGGAAGACAGGTATCTGCCAGGTAAAATTACAATCAGGGGCTCTTTGGCAAAGATTTGGGAAATAGGAATAGCAGTTCTTTACTAGTATGTAATACAAAGCAAACAAACACAAAAAACTCCCCCCCACCAAACAACTGCAGCATTAATGACAAACGACAACAGTACCAAGAACCTTGAGGGCTTTGTTTCACAAAACCCAGGGCAGTTTGGTTTCGCTGTCCCTGCAGGATCCTCAGAGCACCAAGCTGAAACAGTGGAAAAGTCCCGGGCTGGTTGCTGGGATGGCAGGGTGTCCCGGCAGGCAGGGGCAGGATGTCCCGGCAGCGCAGGGGGTGCAGGGTCACGCTGCAGCAAGAGGAGCAGCACCGAAGGCGAGGCAGGGCCTGGACCAGCTCCCGCAGGTGGCCGGGAAAACTCAGGATTCAGGCTGAACTGGTGATAGTAGATTTCCCAGGACTGGGATCCCTTTGGCCACAGTGAAACTCCTCCAGCCAGCAACAGCCGTTCTCTGCTCGGCGTGCTCTGCGGCGGCTGAGATCCTCGAGGAGCGGCAGACACGCGTCTCCCCGAACGCCGGAGAAAGAAAAGCCCGCAGCTGCCTCAAGCTTTGTCTTTTACCTGCGTTATCTCCCCCTTCCACCTTTGTCCACCTCTTTGTTTCGGTTAAGTACTCTCAAGTATCCAACACTTGGTCTCCTTGGTAACGTGTCGGGAAAAAATTCTTTAGAGAAAGAAGGAACAAACCTAACCCCCAACACTCCTCCTACTTTTTTTGCCAAGAGTGAGGGAGTCCCAAGGAACCATTTCAACACTTCAAGGAATGTCTCACATGCCAGGAAAGGCTCTGACACACTGACTGAAAACACTGGGAGGAGGGAGGACACACAACACATCAGCCAACGCAGATTTTCGGCTGCCTTGGACATTATTCCTTCACAACAGCCACAATCTTTTTCCATAGACATTCTCCCCAGGTAAAAATCCAGGCGTGATGGTGAAGGGGCTAATTCTTTACCCTGTTTAGAATCAGTCAGAGAACTTCACAGTGTTTGTGACTCGTGCTCTCTTCACTTGAAACAGCTGCCACAAGACCTTGAGGAACAACTTGCTTCAACTGCCAGGAGGTCAAACTTGATAAAATCTTCAATATTGTCCTTTCCGGTGTATTTCCTTATCCTCCTACCCTTATGAGATCTGCCTCTACTGCAGGACCAGCTATCTGCTCTAACGACATGGTTCTTGTATGAAAAATACAAGCCAAAATAGAAAATCTAGATGCTGAAAGGAATATCAACCAAGTCAAATCCAACTTTTAAAAACAGAATCCTCAAGAAATGATTCACCCACCCCAAAACAAATGCAGCAGGAGAGGCAACTTATTCATCTCACAGAGATCATTCTCCTATCTCTCCATGCTCTGCTCCAAAGTGTGTTCAAATCAAAGGTTCTCATTTTTTTTTCCTCTTCCCCTCAATTGTATTTAATTAGGTTGGTTTTTTTTTTTCCTTTGAAGTCAAGGGAAAGAGGCCTATTTATTTCAAGGAATATTTAGTCTGGCCTTTTCCTTCCACTGTTCTCCCTCACTGCATCTTCAACCCCATTGTTCCATAGGGACAGGGAGGCATCCAAATAAAGATTAATAAAAAGGCAATTCCTGTGGTGTTATCAATTGAAGAAACAGGATCACTTTTCCCAGTGTCAATGAACTTCAACACACTAATAAAATTAACAAATATCAAAGTGGTTTGGGTCTGAAATAGAAACATTTCCACTAAATCTGAGTAGCTTTTCCAAATACTGGGCAAATAGTTTGATACACTTTGAAATACTAAAATATCTCCAGTGCTCCAAGATGAAGCTGAGCAAATTTCACTGAGTGAAATGAGACTAGACATTGTTTGCACCTTCTAAGCATGCATTATATTTTCATCTTGGTGTTTAAAACAAGGCCACTGCAAGGAGAATTTCCACTGTCCCAGCTGTCAGTAACTGGGGCACAAATGAGGAGCCAGTCTGCAAAGCCTTGGGCTTTCATCTCACACTGCTACACTGAAGCAAATGGACAGGAAAATAGAAGAAGCCTGAATACACCTCTGCTGATAAAGATCTCTATGTTAATACCATTAACATTGACTACATCGAATTTAAAGCTGATATCTGCCTGCATATCACATCCAAGTCTCTTTTCAGGTGTACAAAAAATGTGTCTATTTCACAGCATTTCTTCCTTTACTTCTCCACCTGGATCATACAGAAAATACATTTCTTGGCCACCAGCAAATCATTACCCCTTATGGGGACTGTTCTCTAAAGAGTTTAAGTACCAGAACAATGGACTACTGCACAGCACCAAATTTCAATTGTGACTTAACTATTCCACAAAGGGGATTTACTGTAGTGACACCTCTCAGGAATACACAATTATTTGAAATTTCACTGACATTTTCCACTAACAAAACAGCACTTCTACTTTAGCAGTGATTCGAAGATGGAAACTTTCCATTAAGCCTTTTCTTTCCTCTGGGTGTCAGAGTTGTCCTCAAAGTCCTTCTGTGTTAAAAATTAATTGTCTGGTTTGGTCTAACACCCAATGTATTCGTTAGGGAGTACACGCACAGTAATACCTCAGAAAGGTTACAACCCTCCTCCCCAAGATCTTGGATGGCAATTTTGGGTTACTCTGAACCTCTCTCCAGCTTTGGCTTCTGAACTTTTCCTTTAATCTACTTTTTCATTCACTTCGTGTATACCCATACAGTAGTTTTCCTCTTTTTGTAACCTGGTGTCCAAATACCAGAACGACCGCTTGACCATTTCCATAAGCAAACCATCCTCTGCAAAACTCTTCAGTCAGAATCTTATTATTAAAGCAAGTTTTTCCAAACAGTTTCTGCCGCAGAGCCAAAGGGCCCTCTGCTCAGAATCCTTTTCCTTAAAAGCATGGGGATATGGATGATTTCTGTGCCCCGTAAAGGTCCAGTGCCATTCACCTCTGGATACCAACCTGTTCTTCCATCTGACTGGGGATGGAGTCGCGGAAGATGAGAGGATTTCTCTCCAGCAATGATATCCTGCCCCTTGGCAGATATCAGGCAGTTCAAATCAAATTTCAGGTTTAGCTCACAACACTCAGGATGCTGACAGATGATGGAAGCACTGTCACAGCAGCTCTAGCTTGACTTTCCGCCTACACTACTGTACATTTTAAACCACTTCTGAACAGGATCACTAGAAATGGGCAGCCATCCCTAAATCATCCCTGAAAACACAATGGCATCCAACAGGTGTTTGCTTGAGTTATGCCCCTAAGGGAAGGCAGTACTTAAACAGGCATAGAGAGGATAAAAGGAATAATTCTGTCCCTAAGAGCTGCCTCCTTCCCCTGTCTCCTCATTTGCCAAGGCCACGCACGAGGCCGATCAGCGCCGCTGGCGCCTCCGGAACCACCTGCAGCTGGCGGCCAAAGGTGACCAAAAAAACCCCCCCCAAAAAAAAACCCCCAAAAATTTGGGGGGAGGGGGAATCCCTCCCCAGAATGATATTTTTACATTTTTATTTATTTCGGGGTTTTTTTGTTTGTTTAATCAGGCCCTCTCCGGCAAACCTTCGCTCAAAACCCGCTGAGCTCCCCCGGGGCCGCTCCGGCCGCGCCCTCAGACACCCCGAAAAGACCCTGGAAAGACACGTTGGGCTGAGGGGGGATCCTGAAAAATTCAAAATAATTAAGAAACGGAAATATCCGACTCGTTTTTTTGGGGCAAAAAACGGATAAAATCGGGAGGTTTTGGGGCGGTTTGGCCTCCGGGGCTTGCCGTACAAAATGGCGGCGCGGTGTGAGGGCGACAAAATGGCGGCTCGGAGATTTCGCCGTACGGAATAGAGAAAACAGAGATTTGGGAGGAAAAAAAGGGGATTTCAGGGAAAAAGGGGATTTTAGAGATAAAAATTGGATTTTCCGCTTCTAAATTTGGAGAAAAAACGGATAAAATCGGGAGGTTTTGGGGCGGTTTGGCCACTGGGGGTTTCCGTACAAAATGGCGGCGCTGTTTGAGGGAGACGTGAGGGCGACAGAATGGCGGCGTCTTGAGGATCGTGCCGTACAAAATGAAGAAAACGGAGATTTGGGTGGAAAAAGGGGATTTGGGGGAAAAAGTGGATTTTAGAGATAAAAATGGAAATCTCCGACTCTAAATTTGGGGGGAAAACGGCAAAATTTAGGGAGTTTTGGGGTGGTTTGACCGCTGGGGATTGCCGTACAAAATGGCGGCGCGGTGTGAGGGGTGAGGAGCGGGCGGCAAAATGGCGGCGCCCTGAGGATCTTGCCGTACAAGATGGCGGCGCGCGGGGGTTTTTTTTTGCCGTACAAAAACGAAGAAAATGGAGATTTGGGGGAAAAAATGGGATTTAAGGGAAAAAAAAGAAATTTTAGAGAGAATAATGGAGATTTTGGTTGGGAAACGGGAAAATTTGTCGGGTTTGGGGTGGTTTGGCCGCTCGGGGTTGCCGTACAAGATGGCGGCGCACGGGGGGTTTTGCCGGATAAGACGGAAATTTGGGGGGAAAATGGAGATTTTGGGGAAAAAAGGGAGATTTTAGGGGGGAAAATGGGGATTTTAGAGGGAAAAACGAAATTTTTTTGGGAAAAAAATCGCTTTAAAAAGAAAAAAAATCCCCAAATCGGCAAAACCTGAGGGGAAAAATTTTCCCAAAAACCGCCTCAAACTCCCACAAACAAACAAACAATCAAAAAAAAAAAACAAAAAAAACCCCGCGGCGACAGCAAAACAACAACAACAAAAACCGGCGAGCTGAAAATTTATTGAAATTAAATTTAATTTTATTTTAATAAAATAATTAAATAATTAATTATTTGATTATTTTAATTAAAATTTTTCGATCCCAAAAAATCCCAAAAATTCACCCCAAAATTTCCACCAAAAATCCCCAAAAATGACCTGAAAATTTCCACTGAAAACTGAAAATTTTTAAGCCTCAAAATCCCTCAATTTTACCCCAAAATTCCCGCTAAAAATTGGGATTTTTAGAGCCTCAAAAATCCCCAAAATTCACCCCAAAATTGGAATTTTTGAAGTTCCAAAACCCCCAAAATTTCCACCCAAAATCCCAAAAATTCACCCCAAAACTCCCACCTAAAATCCCTCAAAAACCCCAAAATTCCCACTAAAAATTGGGATTTTCAGAGCCCCAAAATCCCCAAAAATTCACCCCAAAATTTCCACCCAAAATCCCAAAAATTTACTCCAAAATTCCCTCCCAAAATTGAGATTTTTAAAGCCCCAAAATCCCCCAAAATTCACCCCAAAATTCCCACTAAAAATTGGAACTTTTAGAGCCCAAAAATCCCCCCAAATTCACCGAAAATGCCCTAAAAATGACCCAAAAATTCCCACTAAAAATCAGGATTTCAGAGCCCCAAAATCCCAAAAAATGACCCCAAAATTCCGACTGAAAAATGGGGTTTTTTGAAGCCCCAAAATCCCTCAAATTATCCCCAAAATTCCCACCCAAAACGCCAAAAATTCACCCCAAAAATTCCCATTAAAAATCAGGATTTCAGAGCCCCAAAATCCCAGAAAATGACCCCAAAATTCCCACTAAAAATTGGAATTTTTAGATCCCCAAAATCCCCCAAATTCTCCCCAAAAATCCCAAAAAACCCCCCAAACCCCCTCCCAGTACAAACCAGTACAAACCAGTAAAGAAAAACCCCAAACCGGTATAAACCAGTATAAACCAGTACAAACCAGTCACCCCAAATCCCTTCCCAGTTCATCCCAGTTCGTCCCAGTGACCCCTAAAGCCCCTCCCAGTACAAACCAGTAAGGAAAACCCCCAAACCAGTACAAACCAGTATAACCCAGTACAAACCAGTATAAACCAGTAACTCCCAGTATCCCCCAGCGCCGGGCCCTGGCCCTGAGCCGATCCCTGGAGGTCACCGAGCGTCGAGAGATCCCAGTTCAAACCAGTACGGACAGGTGAGGGCACTGGAATGGGGACTGGAGGGCACTGGTTTATACTGGGATGGACTGGGAGTGGGTTTGGGGGTCACTGGTTTGTACTGGGATGGATTGGGAGTGGGTTTGGGGTCACTGGTTTGTACTGGGATGGACTGGGAGTGGGTTTGGGGTCACTGGTTTCTACTGGGATGGACTGGGAGTGGGTTTGGGGGTTACTGGTTTATACTGGTTTAAACTGGTTTCGGGGTTTCTGGGCGTGGTGTAACCTTTGCCCCTCCCCCACATGTGAACCGATCACGCCCCTCATCAGGCCACGCCCCCTTCCCTTATATAGATCGACAACAAGGGCGGGGCAAACTGGGCGGGGCCTGGGGGTTACTGGGTTCTACTGGAAGGGAGTGGGAGGGGCCAACGCTGCTCTGACCCCGCCCACCGCGCCGATATGCAAACTTATGTAAATGAGAACACAAATAAACGCGAATGACGTCACTGACCACGGGGACTGGGAGTTACTGGTTTGTACTGGGAGGGGCCTGGGCGTGACTCAGACCCCGCCCACCTCACCGAGGCGCCAGCCTTATGTAAACTTATGCAAATGAGAGGCGAAATAAACGCCGGTGACGTCATTTGTACGCAAAGGAGCAAAGCGGCGCCGCGGGGCATGACGGGATACACCGGGGCGCAGAGCGGCACCGCAGGGCATGACGGGATACACCGAGGCGCAAAGCGGCACCGCGGGGAATGACGGGATACACCGAGGCGCAAAGCGGCGCACGGCATGACGGGATACCTGCAGTTCCTCTCCTAAAGGAAGGCTCAGCCTGGGACTCATTCCTCTCTCTTCCAAGACACTACTTTAGAAAACTGCAGGATTCCAACCTAACCCTTCCTCCAACACAGGGGCCGGAAGAAAAGATTCAGAATTTCTGTCCACCCCCATAGGTTCAGCCATACAGCTATGGCAAAATGCATCTCTTCTCTGCAGTCTTCTCACGTAAGATTTGGTTCTTTAATAAACCTTTCCTCGCAGGAGCAGTCTTACATCAGTATGAGATTTGTAATGTTTTAAGCAAATTTATAAACCAAGGGTTTGTAGTTGCACATACAGCAGAGATTCCAGAGGACAGCAGAGCAGACCAAATGCGGCCAGACTGGTGTTTTAAAACTGAGGTCATCGACTGATTCCTGTGATCCACGATCCCAACACCAGGCCACACCTGGTGTTCTTGCCTCTAGAGAAAAGCACACAACCTGTTATCTCTGCTGAGCTCATTTGGTACCATTTAATACGTATTTATCACACACTCACAAAATGGCAAGTGTGGTTGCATCACTACCACAAAATGCTCCTGGGGATTTACTCAATCATTGATGATTACAGAAATGGTAAGAAGAGAGGCCAAACAATAGGGTGAAAAGGTGGATTTGCCCTACACAGCATCCAAATTCTTAACAACAGGATGGACTTTGCCACTTATTGCTAATGCTAACTCACATAGAAGGAGTTAGAAGTTTGATCTGCAAGACAGTTCACACAAGGCCACAAAGGAAAACAAGCACTTTACATGTTGAATTTCACCCCTGTTTATGAGGTTTTCTCATGATATTTAACTTCAATAATCAAACACAAATTTTCAAACATACCGGTGAACATCCCTCAGTCCAGAGTCTGTGCGTATTTCTTGCTCTAAGTTAGATGAGCGAACAGATAAAATTGTATCAGCTCCTTTGGACCGACCAATTTCAATTCAACTGTGGTTACAGCATTTCACCGGCGAACAAAAAGCATGCACAGCTGAGTTTCAGAATATATAAATACTCACACAAAGCAACATTTTCAACTCCAAGAGTGTTTAGTATGACACACTTAACTACCTCCAGTACCTAAGAGATCTGTATTGAAAAATCTGAGCCACGTTACTAATTTTAAGTGGACACTAAAAAACCAAACCCAAACATTAACATGCCACATGTCCTGGCTCTGTTAGCACTGCATTGGCCATAAACACACAATGATTTTGATTCCAAAGATTTCTCAAGGTTTCCTGGGTTTTTGTTGTTCCTACAAGTATCCCAGCTTGTTTTTACTCACTGTACCAGTCTCAGGTTGTAAACACAAGTGGGCTGTGACTCTCCCATGAGCAAGTTTTTTCATGTATTTGCAAAACTGACCGCACGAACGTGGTTACAGCTGCTCACATGCTCTACTGCCTACACACACTGAAATGCCAAACAATTAAGGAAGGCTCCAATGAATTCTCAAGATTTGGGATGTTTTTTAAGAGCTATTTCAAAAAATAACTAAAACCAATATTTGTTGATGCATTTACTACCACGTAATTGTACTAGAGCCCGTTGAAGAGACAAATTTGAGGGGTTTTTTTTAATGCCTTAACTTCATACTTGTACAGCAATCTAAACTGAAAAGCATCAAAATATACCATGTGGAATCACTAGTGCGACAACCAAGCCAAAAACAATCTCTGCTATCAATCTTCAGCAGCCAGCTCCCACTTTTTTACCCTGTTTTAGAAACCATTTCTTCTTACAGAGTCACTGCCAGGCCCTCACTTTGAGTCTACTGTGTTTGACAGATCAGCTACAACATTTTTCTTCTGTAAAACAACAGAACTTAGACCAGATTTTACTCAGCCACAGACTCTGCAAGCCCAGGTGTCGTTGCTTTACACTCACTGTGTCAGGTTCTCCTACCACCAAGCCTGAAGGTGCCACAGTGAAGGAGCTCTGGAACTTGCTGCTCTGATGAAGGCACTTGGTCCAACTGCAGAGTTTCCACTCTGTCTAACTGAAACCTTGACTGATGCCAGCTGCGCCTCATTTGTTCCATCACCAGGTTTTCCTGAAGAGCAGCACTCATCCTCCAAATTTTAGCCCTGTAGGGGACAAAATGAAATTATATAAAAATATACAATGAACATCTATATTATTTATAAACTGAAGCATTTATGATTTATTTAGTGAAACTGTAAAGTTTAGCCCTCTAGGGGCTAAAATTAAGGGGACAACAAGTAGAAAGACAAGAGAAGCACAGTCTGTCCAAGAAATAAAAATAACTCAAGGCCCATCAGGAGTTTGAAAGTTTCCCTCAAATAGTAAATATCACACAAGCAAAACAGAAGTCTCCAAAGTATCTAACAGAATCATTTTGTAGAGATTACATCAGTACATCCACCTTTTAATTAATTCATCAACAGGTGCTAAAACCCCTCCTTTATCTGTCCAAAGACCAATCGTGCACAGAAAAGAGGAACATATGGAAATGAAATAGAGTCTTGCAACAGGCAGGCATGTGGGAGACAGACCGTTTGGGGATCCCGAAGGTGGCAGCACAATTACTAAATTACCTAAGCAAGAGTCAGGGGCCAAAAACTCGTGGGGAAGGACCACGGGCCAGAGCTGCCCCTGCCAGTGTCACATGGGACAGCTGCAGCTTGTTTGGAGGAATACCCAAAGGTGATCCACCCAGAAGGAAAGGGATCCTGCTTTAAGAGAAGTCTCTAGTTCTTAAAGGATTGCTGAAAGTAAGAGTACATTTATTTGTATGTTTTACGCTTAATACTTGCTTGAATACCCCTCCAAAAATGTTGTTAATCTGATAACTAAGAACGTGCCATTAAAAAAAATGGCATGTTTTTGTCTCTTTCTTTCAAAAGTAAAATATTCCTTGTTGTTTAATGGAAAAGCTGGCTCCTCTCCAAACACATCCTGTGAGGCCTTTTCCAGTGAAGCAGTGTGCATAATGATAAATGAAAAAGGGAAAGGTTCTTGCAAGTATTTTTATCTGTAGTATGCAGGGGTTGATCTGTTACACCCAAAAATTATTTTCAACTTAAACAATTCACCTTTGCCAAATCCCTAACTCACTCTAAAACTCTAATAGGTACACACAACATTTCTTGTGAATAAGTTTGCAACAAATCCTACAAGTTCACCCTCAGGAAAGGTGGCAAACACCCCAAGGGAGTATACAACACACAATATACACTCCTTGGAAGCGGAGGGAGTGAGATTTGTCCTTCCTCCTTGTCTTGGTTTGGGAAGACAGGTATCTGCCAGGTAAAATTACAATCAGAGGCTCTTTGGCAAAGATTTGGGAAATAGGAATAGCAGTTCTCTACTAGTATGTAATACAAAGCAAACAAACACAAAAAACTCCCCCCCCACCAAACAACTACAGCATTAATGACAAACGACAACAGTACCAAGAACCTCGAGGGCTTTGTTTCACAAAACCCAGGGCAGTTTGGTTTCGCTGTCCCTGCAGGATCCTCAGAGCACCAAGCTGGAACAGTGGAAAAGTCCCGGGCTGGTCGCTGGGATGGCAGGGTGTCCCGGCAGGCAGGGGCAGGATGTCCCGACAGCGCAGGGGGTGCAGGGTCACGCCGCAGCAAGAGGAGCAGCGCCGAAGGAGCCGAAGGCGAGGCAGGGCCTGGACCAGCTCCCGCAGGTGGCAGGGAAAACTCAGGATTCAGGCTGAACTGGTGATAGATTTCCCAGGACTGGATCCCTTTGGCCACAGTGAAACTCCTCCAGCCAGCAACAGCCGTTCTCTGCTCGGCGTGCTCTGCGGCGGCTGAGATCCTCGAGGAGCGGCAGACACGCGTCTCCCCGAACGCCGGAGAAAGAAAAGCACGCAGCTGCCTCAAGCTTTGTCTTTTACCGGCGTTATCTCCCCCTTCCACCTTTGTCCACCTCTTTGTTTCGGTTAAGTAAACCTTTGTTTCCCGATGTTGTCCTGCCACACGTACAAATGTTACCCCAGCACCACGGGGATCAGCTGGATGAAGGGGGATGAAATCCGGGATCATTCCCAACAGTGACGGCGCCTTCCCCCCCCGGGCCAGGATCGAGGCGCTGCCGGAGGAGCGGGAGCAGCACCGGTGCCGGGTGGAGCATCCCGGAATGCCGGAGCCCGGCATCTTCTCCTGGGCCGAGGCAGGGAATGTGGAATGTGGTTAACTGGGAGTTTGGGAATGTGGCGCAGTGGGATGGAGGTTCCCCTGCCCCTCCTCACCATTCCGTGCTGCCCAGAGCCGGAATCCAGCAGGAATCTCACCCTGGTGGTCGCTGTGTCCGTCATCGCTGCCATCGTGGTCATTCTCCTCATCGGATTCAGCGTCTGGAAGCTCCAATCCGGTTCTGCCCAAACCCATCCTGGGGGCTCACCCTGTTCTTCCCCCCCTCCCAAGACTCCTGGAAATCCCCCCATGACCCCACCAGTCCGCCCCCAAATCCTCCTGGGTCCCCCCTAAGCCCCTCACGGGGATTCCTGGGATTGTCCCCATGTCCCCTCCTCCAGGACTCTGGGGTTCCACCCTGACCTGTCTGTGCCCCCCTGGTTTCTTCCACAGCCCCCCCATGATAGTGGGGGCAGGGGCCGAGTGCTGGTGTGCCCCTGCCTGCAGCAGATCCAGGGGTGAGGGAGTTCAGGGGAGCCCTTAGTATTTTGGGTCCCCTGGGAATTGGGGTGACCCTCGGGGTCCCCCAGGATCTCCCTGAACACGCTGACGCTGCCCAGTGAGAAGGTTTGGACCCGGCACGGGGTCCCAGCTCTGTCACCTGCCCTGCCCAGGTACCCCCCAGCTCCTCCCTGGGAACCTCCAATCTCCCCGTGACACCCCAACCTCCCCAGGAACCCCAAAAACATCCCTGGGACCCTCCAAAAACTCCCCAAGATTGCAAACGCCCCGTACGAACCCCCTAAACCCTCTCAGGACATCAAAATTCCCATGGGACCTCCCAACACGCCCCCAAGCCCCCTTGAGAAGGTTTATACTTGGCACGGGGTCCTCATCACCACCATCGGCATCACCCAGGTAGCCCCAGACCCCCCCGGGACCCCCAGACCCTCCCGGGACCCCCAACCCCCCCATGGGGGCTCCACTACCGGAATCAACGGGAGTGGTGTCGCCCTGTCAAGGGGAGTTAAAGCGGCGCCTGACTGTCGGGGGTTCTTAAAGCCGTGATGGTGGGGAGACCCCCAAAACTCCACCCTGGGGGGCACTCTCCCATTTGCTGCACTCGAGGGAGCCCCAGACAATGACGGGTCCTGGGCTGAGCCCCCCACTCAGCCGGGGCTGTGGAGGGAACTGTGGGCGCTGGGACAGGGCTTGGGAGTCCTGGGGTTTACTGGGGGACCCCTACTGGGAACTCCCTTCCCGCTGTCCCACCTCCCCCTATCCCCCCCCTCACCCCTTTCCCATTGTTCCCCCAAACCTCCGCTGCCCCCAGCTCGGTTTGGGGGTGACCCACCCCTTTCCCACCGTGTCCCGGCCCGACCCCGCTCACCCGAGAGCTCCCGGCCCGCGGCCGCACGGACGGAGGAGGAGGAGGAGGAGGAGGAGGGACAGAGAAGGAGGAAGAGGAGGGATGGAGGAGCTGGAGCCGGCAGAGGAGGCACTGCGTGACTTCACTGCTCTCTGGATCTGCAGCTCCTTCGCCCCGGGACCATCGCCCCCGTATCCTGCGGGTGACCGGGGAGGGGGAGCGCGCCCCAAATATCCTGGGCGGTTTTTTTGAAGTGGGGAGGGATGTTTGGAGCTCACATAAAATATATTTATGGCTCCCGGGGCTTTTTTCTGTCGGGGCCGGGCAGCTTGATGTTTGGATCTGGCAGGGCTCCAGAGCTGAGGCGCAGATGCCCCTCAAGGGGACATGGGGGGTCCCCGGGAGGTGTTTTTGGGGGTCCCGGTGGCGGTGCCGGCAGAGCCCCGGCGGGAGGCGGGTCCCCCCGCGGTGGGGTTGGGCTTCCTTAAGTTGGTGCGTGTCTCTTTGGTGCTGACCCTGCCCGCCAGCTAAACCCTGCGGGCCCCATAGAACCAAAGGTGCCCTGGGAGCCTGCAGGGCCTTGTGGAGCCAGGGGACCGCAGTGACACTGTGGATCTCCTCTCTTCACAACTGTTTTTCAAACTGCAATATCAGTAATTGCTGCCACGCCATAGGCTTAAATAATCCACTCTGTTCACTATTGTTTCAAAGGATGACTTTGATTTCTCCTTGACAATCTGCATCAATTCCTTCTCCCATGACATCAACGCTTTTCAAGGCCAAGCTCCAGTGAGCAGTTCTCAAACCTCCAGTGTCCTGGAGAAATCTGAGTTCCTATTCCTGTATTGATAACTCTCATTTGCTTCTGATTTGTCCTAATTAATTCTAATGCATGAAGGTCCAGCCCTGCAGCCTCTGGGGTGGCCCTGTCAGGGGCCATCACACCCAGAACAATTTCCCCAGAAGTCAAAGTCTCACTGTGCACGGTTGTATTCGCAAACTGGGCGCAGCTGTGCACATCCAGGGGTTTCCATTTCCCCACTGGGTCCATTGTTAAGGGTATGGAGAACATCTGTGGGATGGGTTCTCCATCAGGACAGGTTCCCATCTCCTCATTTTTTCACCTGCTCTTTCAACTGCCCCTTTGTCTGTTTGATGATCCTGCAGCTTGTGAATAGTCTGGTACATGAAAACACCAGCAGTCCAAATCACTGTATTTTCACAGTAACAGACAAAGCATTCCACACCACAGTATCAGCAAACCGCATAAAAATCGCCAATTTCATCCCTTCCTCCTTTATTCCTTGCAAGCAGTCTCACAAAGTTTAGCACTGACATTTGAGTCGTGGCCAATGCTTTTCTGTAGGGTATTTAGTGTCACATCCCTGAGCAGCCAAAGGTGGCAAATCAGTATTGTCAGCATTACTGCACATTATTATTATTGTTTCACATATAAAGATAGAGATATAGATAGAAACATAGATTTAGACATAGTGTAACACGAGGCTGGTGGGTTGGAGACAGACACACCACACAGTATCTTGTTGAGTTCTGACCAACAGCCACAATTTATTGTTCCAAGCTCCCTTTTATGGTGAGTTTGAATTTCCCAGGCTTGGAAAGCCAACTGGTTGGGAATCTCTGCACTGCCCACATCTCTGGCCAGGGGTGTGTCTGCAGCCAGGGCTTGGCTGGGCTTGGCTGAGCTCTTTGTTCCCCCGGGGACTTCTAGAACAAGCCAGGTCAGCCCAGTTGGGTCTGTTATGATCAGACTCGTTATGCCCAGCTGTGAACCAGCTGGACCCTGCTACATCTCCTGCCTTTGCTTTTATTAAAATGCAGATTGTTTTCCGTTATCCCATTTGCAAGGGCCCTTTTGCAGACAGGGTAACACAAGACAGCATGGGTTTAATTTGAAGGAGGTTTTGACAAACTTAATTCTGCTCAGCCAGTGATGTGTCCCATGTACCACTGGAGCTGCAGCACTCACTCCCAGGAGCTGTCAGGCGAGATCACAATCTTCCGGGCTGGCGTGTTACAGGTTAACTGCTTATGGTTCCAAACTACAACTTAACACTAAAACAAGAAAACGTTCAACTTTTAAAACCCTGAGAAAAACCAATTAACAGAATTAACAAGATTAACAATTAACAGAAAAACAATTTGTAAACAGAAAAAACCACTCTGTAAACAGAAAACCAGTTTGTAAACAAACAGAATCCTTAAATGCACCGTCACTCTAAGAGTCCCAGCTCTCCACGAGGTCGGTGAACAAGCTGTTTCCAGCACTGTTCCACACACGGCTCCACACCGTCTGTGGAGGGGCCACCAGGAGAATGCTGCTGGTGGTCTTGGACAGGACGTAAGGTAGGACAGACACGTCGGGCAGGTGCCCAAAGCGTTCCAGTGTCCTTGCAAAGCACTTTGCAAGGCTGTACTGTTAGCAAAACACCATTAGAATTGCTCTTGTGTCACAGAGACAAGACAACTTTTGAAGCATCCGTAGCATTCAACTGTAAACACCTGCGACAACATTTGATAATTAACTGTGCAGTTAGTTCAAAGACAGTGGGTGCCGTCTTTTTTGCTTGATGAGGTGGAAGCATTCATTCTGGAATGTGCAAAGTATCAGGCCAGCGTGGATTCCACTGCCCAATAACACCAGTAGGATGAAAACTAACAATGAGAATAAACACAGTGATCCACACCTCTGGGCATATCCGGTGGACTTGTCTGTTGGTGATAGCTTGCTCTGCTGTTTCAACAGCAGCTTTTGCCTCTAGGATTAATTTTCTGGGGGAAGTTAATTCAGAGTCACCCTTTAGGAGGTCAAATAAAGGTGCTAGTTGAGAGTCAGTCAGTCCTAGGTAAGGTCTGACCCAGTTGATGGTACCCAAGAGTTTTTGTGCATCGTTTAGAGTTAGAATTTTGGTTGGAAACGGAATTGTTTGTGGCTGTATGGTCTGGTTCATTATTTTGAGTCCCAAATATTTCCAGGGTGGTTGCTGCTGCACTTTCTCTGGTGCTACTTGCAGCCCAAGTGGTTTGAACGCTTGCAACAGGCTTGGCTGAATCAATGAGAGTTCTTTTCTGGTTTGGGTTGCAATCAAAATGTCATCCAGGCCATGGTAACAGTATGCCCCTGGAAACTGTTCTCTCACTGATCAGAGTACCTGAGCAACACCCCACTGACACATCGTGGGGCTGTTTCCCACGCCTTGGGAAAGTTCTTTCCATTGGTAACGTTGCACTGGTGCAGTGTTATTAATAGAAGGCACGGTCAAGGCAAACTTTGGGGTATCATCTGGGGGTAATGGAAGAGTGAAAAAACAGCCCTTTAAGTCCACAATCAGGATGTCCCAGGAGGCAGGCAGCACTGTGGGACATCGATGGCACACCAGGCTGCAATGTGCCCATTCTCTCCATCATGGAATTGGTTTTTCTCAGGTCATGGAGTAACCTCCACTTAGCAGATTTCTTTTTTATAACAAATACTGGGGTGTTCCAAGGGCTCATAGATGGCTCTATGTGTCCTTGAGCCAGTTGTTCCTGTACCAGGGTTTTTAGGGCATCTAAGTCTCTCCTTTTCAAGAGACCACTGTGGTACCCACTCAGGCTGAGTAGTGAGCCATTTCAGAGCCAGTGTGGGGTACTTTACACCCTCTAATACAGTGGCCCCTGTCAAAAATCTGTTCCCACCTCAGCCCACTCCAGAGCCAGAGAACTCTAGGGAAGGGCTTCCCATCCAGGAATTTCGGATAGGACTGATTCCTCACCTTTAGATTTAAAAAGTGTCATTTTGTGCTGATCCGGCCAAGCTATGCCAATTTTGTTTTCGCAGTGGGCAGGCTCAGCACCAAGGACACAGACACCACCTGAAGGAATCAGTGAAATTTACTACAGTTCAAAGCAGCAAAGGAGCACAGAAGGAGCAGCTCAGCAATGCAGCCAGCCGTCACTACCACGGATTGCCCGCAGTGATTGAGAAAGATCCATCACCAGTTACCCTCAGCCTTTCCCATCACCCACACCCACACAGCAGCTGGGGAAGCTGTCACAGCCAAGGACTGCAGAGCCTCTCCCGGACACTGGGAATTCCTGCAGCTGCCTCCAGCCACAGATGAGGCTCCAGCCTGGCTGGGAGAGGGCCCAGCTTTGATAGTGCTGAATAAACAAACTGCCAGCAGCACTCCTAGTACAGGAACATCTGGTTGCATCCTCCTCTTGGGTTTCTCCCAAAGCCTGGCCAGGGCTCAAGGAGGAACCAGGGGAGTTGCCTTTGACCCTACAGCCCCGAACAAGGCCAGATGTCAGACTTCATGGCCTTGTCTGGCTTCTAAATACAGAAAGGTCAATACATGGTTCACTAAGGAGAGGATGCATCTATTACAACGCTAATGACGGTGCGTATTTTGTTAACGAGCAGATACAAAGATAACCTTTGGCTGGAAGGTTCATCGAGAGGTCACCTTTGGCTCAGGGCCGCTTGTTCAGGCCTCAGTCAGGCCTCTTGTCCAGGCCTTGGCACTTCAGGCTTTAGTGCTGGGCTTGACACTGCTGGCTTAACACTGGGACTTGATGAGCTCCCAGGTCTTTCCCAACAGAAAGGATTCTATATTTCCATGATTTTATCTGCTGGATTCAGTCAGGTCCATGTTAGCAGCATTACTTTGGTCAAAAAGTTCCCTCTTGGTCAGCTCTTGTGGCCTAAGGCTTCAGCTCCATCAGCTCCTGGTGCTAAGCTGCTCACGCTGAACGAGACGACTCAGAGAGAAGAATACAGTTCATCCAATTCCTTCTGGGACACTGAGAGGGGAGGGTGTGCAAACAGGAGCATTGTTTGGTGTCCCCTCGTCTCTGCCCTTCACGCCTTTCAGCGCTTAGAAACAGCCGAGAGCTTTCTCCAAGAGTGCAATGAAGCAGCTGTTCCTGCTCCCAGGTCTGGCTCTCTCCAGTCTCTGACCTTGCCTGCTTTTGCCCCTCTTGCTGTGCCCTCTGTTCCCCCGGGGCTCGGTGGCTGCTGCCCAGGACTGTGGAAGTGGCACAGATCCAGGGGTCGAGACCCTCCTTCCTCTGCCCTTGCAGCTGCCTGCTCACAGCAGCCTTTTCCATCTGGAAGCTCCACGTGGAGAGGGAGTCCTCACCTCTGTTCCTTGCACAACCCCCAGGAGCCCAGGGCTGCCATCTCAAGTCCCTGCGGGCCCTGAGGGCACCCGGGTGCCTCAGGCTGCTGTGACACCACTGCCCACGGGAGGGAACAGTGGCGGGGGCTGTGCTCAAAGCCAGCTCCATGTGCTGCTGCTGCTGCTGCTGCTGCTGTGGGGGTCGTTTGTCCAGCCCTGCCCCAGACTGAGGGATCGGATCCAGGCCCTGCTGCTGCTCCCTGGGGATCAGGCACAGTTTGGTTGTCGCCGTCAGGGCCAGCAGAAGCCGTGGCCGGAGCAGCGGGTGCTGACAGTGCCCCAGGGCCCGGGGCCGGAGGTGTTCCTGTGCTGGGGGCTGGCCGGAGCTGCCCCTTGTTCTCCCTCTGCCTCCCGCAGAGCTGGGCCGGGCACAAGTGGGGCAGCACAGCAAACAGGGAGCCTGCCAGTCTCTTCCAGCCCTGTCTGCTCAGAGTTTGGGCCTTGGAGCTGCAGCTGGACACAGGCAGCTGCTCCTGCTCCCTCTGCGTGTCCCCGTGTTCAGCAGTGCTGCTCCATCAGTCTGTGCCCAGCAACGGGGAAAAGCCTCAGCCCTGCAGGGCCAGGAGCTGCCGGGCTCTGCCTGGGGAGCTGCTCCACACGGGAACCAGCAGCAAAGGACATTCCTTCCCTAGGACAAGTTTTCTATTAAGAAAAAAAAAAAAAAAAGAAAATTAAAAACAACACAGAAAAAAAAGTGGAAGATAAAAACAAAACCCAAGTGCAGCATAGTAAAAATACTTTATAGCTTTGGATAAAGAGATAACTGAACTTTTTCAAATGAGATCTCCGTTATTTACTCCATAAATGTGCTGATGGCATGGATCCATCCTACTGACCTCAGCAGCCTTTTAAAAAAGATTTTGTGGTTTGTTTCCAGTATTATTTTAAATTGTGATTGAAGCAATAGGAAATTGCTTTGTGCCCTGCCAGCTCCATGCAGGACTGGGAATCTAAACTTTGCCAAACCCCAAATCCTTTACAAGACGACCTTCCTTCTCACCCTGTGAATGAGCTGCACATTCCCTTTGAAATTGTCAGGGGTTTCTTAAAGACGCAAAGTCCCACTTACAGCTTTTTGCTCTGCTTGGGAAGTGCAGAAGGGCAATTCTTCATCCATCCGCTCCAGACTGCACTGCCTTAGGAACGCCGTCCACTCGCCAGGTTTTGCTCACTTGTGGCACTTCTGGAGGAGGAAGAAAGGGCAGTTGCACGATTCCAGCCAAAAAAGGAATGAAGAGCGGGACAGACAAAACATCCTGTGGAGATCCAGGCGTTCAGCTGGAACTGTGGAGTGCTTGGGTTCTTGCCAATTGGATGTGGATCCCTCACTGCAATCTCTTGGCCTGCAGGAGAGTCTCACTCACCTGCAAAAGCAGAAAGCTCACTCGGTGGGCTCAGAATGGGCTCGTCTGATGCAAAGCTGTCAGAGCAATGTGAGGGCAGAGCCGGCCCAGCCGTGCCTGGGGCTGAGCCCAGCAGAGCCCTGGCAGAGCCCAGAGCAGCCTCAGCACCCACAGAGCCCGGCTGGAAGGAGAGAAACCAGAAACTGCCCGTCAGCCGAAGGCTCCTGTCCCCTCGTCCCGACCGCCCGCAGTGCCCAGGCCACGCTGGCCGTGCTCAGAGCTGGGCCCAAAGCTGCCCATCACTGCTGCCTTTGGGGGCAGAGCAGGAGGGCAGGACACGTGCCCAGCCTGCAGCCAGCCACGGCACATCCAGCCCTCAGCAGCTGCGCAGAGCCAAAAGGCAGCTTGACGGCCGAGTGAAGAATCTGTGGCGTCTGCCCCAGCAAAGGGAGGAACCTTTGGTGCCCGGCCAGGCCGTGCCATGCCCACATCTGGGAGCATCCCCCCAGCTGTGGACTCACCTGCAAATTGGGCCCCAGGGAGCGTGTCTGAAGAAGGTGCCAGAATCCAAGTCGATCATCCTCAGCTGCCGGTGGCCAGGTCGAGGAAGAGCTTGGCATCCTTGGGGTTGTCCTTGGTGTCTCCAGCAGCAGCCCCACCTGATACAGCTTCTCCAGGGGCTCCTCCTTCCCTGGGGGCCAGACCAGGCTGTCAGTGCTCTGCCCAGGGCCCCAGCCACCAACGAACCAGGACAAGCATAACTAGGGTGGATGGTGGCCACCAGTGCTTGCTACACCAGGTCTCCAGCTCCGCCCCAGCACAGATGTTCCCATCTGGTCATCCCTGCTCAGAGCTACAGGCAGGACAAAAACACTCTGGTTTTCTTTAGCACTGATTGCCATGAGATGTGTGGAGCTCTTACCTGTCAGGTCTTTGGATCAAACTGTGCACATGGACCTCTCCCATCTTCTAGGGATGATGAACACCCTGCAGCCAAGGATCATTGAAGAGGTCTTCTAAGGATGGCCTGTCCAAGGGTTGCATGGACAAACACCTCCTGATAACATTTTGGCACTCTGAAGAGAGAAACCAGAAACCAGCAGTCAGTTGGAGAAGGATCCCGTCTGCTTTGCCCCTCCATTCCCGTGCCCAGGCCATGCTGGGTGTGCCCAGAGCTGTGCCTAAACTTCCCCATGGATTCTCTGTTTGGAGGAGAGCAGGACATGTGCCACCTCCTCAGCAGCTGCCAGAGCAGGGTGCTCATCAGCCTGCTGCTGTCTCCCAGCACCGGGATTCCCCTGTGCCCAGAGATGAGGACCCACCTTGAGAGAGCCATCGTGGGAACAAGATGCGCCCCCAGATGAACTGCTGGCCCCTCCTGAACGGGTGCTTCCCCATGACCAGGTGGTACAGCAGGAGGCCCAGGGACCAGATCGTCGCTGCCTCGCCGTGGTAGTGTTGGTGGTGGATCCACTCTGGTGGGCTGTAGGGCAGGGTTCCTATGGAACACAGACGGAGTTCATCAGGGGATGCTGCAACTCCTAAAGCCTCGCCCCGGCATCCCTGGGCGTGTGGGGGCTGGCCCCCTCCCGCCCCCACCCAAAAGCAACTTGGCTCAAGAAATAACGCTGCTCCTAGCAGCGAGAGGGGGAAGCCGCGGTGCTACAGCCAGGCTGGGCCGTGAGATGCCCAGGAACATCCCCTGAGAGGGCTCACCTGCAAATTGCCTGTAGGCTGTGTCTTGGAGGAAGGCGCCGCAGCCAAAGTCGATCAGTTTGAGCTGCCCGGTTGCCAGGTCGAGCAGGATGTTCTCGGGCTTGATGTCGCGGTGCAGGACCCCGCAGCTGGTGCAGTGCCGCACGGCCGCCAGCACCTGGCGGAACAGCCCCCGCGCCTCCTCCTCCGGCAGGAACCTCCGCTCCGCCAGGAAACCCGAGAGGTCCTGGCACCGCTCCGGACGCTCCAGCACCAACAGGAAGCTGTTGGGGAGCTCAACCCACTCCAGCAGCTGAATGATGCCACCACATCCAGAGGACAGCCTGTCCAGCAGCACGATTTCCAGGGGCGCACGGGCGCCGTTGGGCTGCCGAAGGACCACGATGCCGTCAGTGGGGCTGAGGCTGTGCCAGGGCTCGGGAACCCCTCACCCAGCCCCGGATGCTCTGGGCCCCCCGCTCAGCCCACGCCCGCTCTCCCTGCAGGGCTCCCGCCGGCTCTTCCCCTGCCGGGCCCCAGCTTCTCCCGCCGGCCCCGCTCACTCACCAGCTCGCCCCAGTGCTGGACGCGGGCCCGGGGCACGCATTTGATGGCCACCTGCGAGCAAAGGCCAGCAGCGGGCTCAGCTCGCCGCCTGCCCCGCCGCGCCCCGATCTTCTCCTCCTCCTCCTCCGCCCTCCTCCTCCTCCGCCCGCCGCCAGCCCCGCCGCTCACCGGGGCGCCGTCCGAGAGCCGCGTCCCCGAGTAGACGCTGCCGAAGCCTCCGCGCCCCAGCAGCGAACCCAGCCGATACCGGTCCTGCAGGGCCTCCCGCGCCTCCCCTGCGGGCGACACGCGGCCCTCAGCGCTCGGCCCGGGGCCAGACACGGCCCCCGAGCGCCCCCCGAGCGCCCCGGGCCGGGCATCCCCACCCGCCCCGGGCCCCGGCGGCTCGAGGCCGGCGGCTGCGCTGCCGAGCGGCGGAGCTCGGGCCGGGCAAGCCGCGGCGGAGGCGGCGGGAGCGGCCGCGCCGCGTGTGTCCGCGGGGCCCGGGAGGAGCCGGGGCCGGGGCCGGGGCCGGGGCGGGGGTTGGGTTCGGGGTCGGGGCCGGGATCGGGGCCGGGGCCGGGGCCGGGGCCGGGGCCGGGGCCGGGGTCGGGACAGGCGCAGCCAAAGCGCAGCGATGCCGCCCTGGCCCCAGGCACTGATGCCCGCCCAGCACCGCCACAGCCAGCACCGCCAGAGCCGGGCGGAGCCCAGACCGCGGCGGGACGCCCGGGGCCGGGGGCGGGCCCGGGGCATGGCCCAGCCCTGCGGGGGGAGAGGGAGAGGCCGGGACGGGGACGCAGAGAGGGGCCGGGGGGTGTCGGGAAAGGGACACCGGGAGAGGCTGCGGGACAGCGAGACAGAGTGCGGGACAGCGGGAGAGGGAGAGGAGGAACAAGAGAGGGACGGGGAGGGGTCGTAGACGCCGTAGACTCGCTGCTGCCGCTGCTGCTGCCGCTGCCGCCGCTGCAACTGGAGCCCTGGGGCCGTTTGTCCGCGTGTCCGTTCCACGCTCCAGCCCCGCGCTCCCCGGGGGCAGCCCCCGAGCCGCTCCAAACACGGCAACTTGGCCGTGCTGAGCCCAGATCCAGAGGCCTGACTCCTGCGCCGTGGCAGAGGAATTCCCTCGGTCGCTGCTGTGCATTGTCCCTGCTGAGGGTCAGACACTGTCAGGACACATTCCCTGGTTGTAGGATTCGTGCCCGACCCAAGCACGACGCTTATGTCTCCAGCGTTACTTTGCAGCAAAAACAGGGGAAGGCAAACTCTGTGTACGGCCCATGGTATTTTCGAGGGTCTAAAACTCACTAAGTCATTGATCTGAGAGGTGAGATCCATTTGGGATTAATGGCACGGAGAAGTAGTGCAACACGGAAAAGGGAAGCATAGAAATAAATAGAGGAAAACGTCTTGGTTTATTTCTTGCGTTTTCATTTCACTTCTGGAAAGCTGTTGCAGTTTTCCAGCAACCTTCACCACAGTCCCAGCTGCTCTTTTCAAGAACCTTTCGTGGAGAACGAGGTCGAGCTGCTGGCACAAGATGTGCCACCAACTGCAGCTTCTCCTGGATTTCCATACTGAATGCAGCACGACTTTTGCAGCAAAGCAGGACAAATGTTTGGAAAACTTTACGATTTGTCCTTTCTTTTTTCCTTGTGGACTGGGAAGTTGTGCCATTGGTAAGGTTTTCCTTGTTACTGTTTTAATCCAAGAAAACAGGAGGTGGCACCAGCACTTGTTGGGGAATGCAACCCTGACTGAATCCAGAGACAGAATCTCCCTGACACTGTGTGAGCTCCCCGGGCTGGGCTCAGGTTCCTGCTGGGACTCTGCAGAGAGCTCCAGCTGGGATCAGCAGCAGCTGGAAATACCTCTGGGCATCTCCCTTTTCTGCTGCTCGGAGGAAGCAATGAAGTGAGTCAAGAAGTTCTGGTTTTTCTTTCTCCGGGTGCATTTTTGCATTTTGTTTGACACCCCAGCGGCAATTTTTGTGATGGCCTCTCTAAGTTGATTCTATTTCAGCAGCACCAGCAGCAGGGCTGTGTTGGAGCGCTGCAAATGTGGCCTGTGTGGCTTTCATTCCCCTCGACTTAGTGCCCGGGGACTTGGGAGCATTTCAATCTCTTCTTTGCACGGTGCCTGCACCAGAAAGACTGAGTTCACTGTCACAAAAGCACAGCGGGTAGCAAGGATGGAAAAAGGCAATTGCAGTTGTCCTGATAAAATCCAGTCGGCAGCCAGAGGGGTGCAGCAGCAGCCGCCATCTCCAATTGCCAAGGCAAAGGCAGCAGCAGCCTCCTGCCGTCACCTCAGGCTGAGTGAAACAGTGCTGAAAACAGCGCTGGAAGCCGACCCTTCCTTTCTCTGGAGGCTGGGTCGGGGCAGCACAGGCGGGCCCTGAGCAGTCTGGGCTGTTGGCGGGTGAGCGTTGCTCCGGTCCGCAGTGGAGCCGGACAAAGGCCTTGGAAGGCGAGGCAGGAGCAGGTGGGAAGGGGCCGGCGCTGCTGCTGCTCCTGCCCGGGAGCCCCGGCCGGGCCGGGCCGGCGCCCGCTGCGCTGCGGCTCCTGCTGCTGCCAGAGCCGGGCGGGCCTCGGGGACAGGGAATGGACACGGGGGGACAGCAAAGGCCGGCGGGGCTGCAGGGATGCTGGTGCTCGGGCCAGCGCCGGCACGGAGCTTCGGCCGCAATTGACCCGCAGGGAACCGCTGGGCAAAGGCTCCATTTCAGCCTTTCTTTCCTCACGGCTGCGAAACGACTGAAATAAAAGGAGAACCAGCAGGGCCCGGCCCCTTCTCCTTCGGGAGGAGCTCCACGCCTGGGGCCGGGAGGGGCCCTGAGGGGCCGGGAGGGGCAATGAAGGGCCATGAAGGGCTGTCGGGGGCCAGGAGAAGTTCTGTGTAGCCAGGAGGGGTTTGAGGGGCCGTGAGGAGCCTCAGCCCCGGCAGCAGCGGGGTCCCACCGTGTCCCCAGGGCAGGGCAGCCGTGAGGGGCCGCGAGTGCAGACGTGGCAGCAGAGCGGGCTTGGGGCATCTCCGGGAGGGGATGAGAGCCTTCCCCAGCTCCAAACCACACCAAACCCACCACTAACAGGATTTCCCATCTTTAGAATCCACTGGCAACTTGGAGTCGACTGAACCGTTTAATCCCAGTGGAAAATGCAAGGGAATTTTCCTAATGAGTTACATCCAGCCTTGGTTAATCGTGTCTAAGATTTAAAAATCTGACCAGTGAAAAGTAACACTAATAAATAATAAGAACAATAGCAAGAAATAAACTCCCAAATCCCAACACTCAGCACCACACCAAAATGACAAACCTCATTTTTCTTTACTAGCACAAGGTTCATGAAAACAAATCCTGTTAACTTTCTCCACCTCACATCTTCCCCACCAGACAAATGAGGCCATTTGCAGTGTTTAATACAAGTCACAATTGAGGGCTGGAGGGAAGAACGGGGAGACACTACCAATTTACATGTCAAACCCAGCGGTCCAGCTTCAAAGTGGAGAGAATAAAATGCAATGGGGGCAGAGGCTGGTCAGATGTTCCTCTAAAGGATGGCAAAATCACCTCCAAGTGAACAGGAGGGGAAAATCAATCCCTATAAACCACCCAGGGTGTTCAGGGACTCAGCTGTGAGGAGCTGGACATGGACAGAGGCATCTGGAACAGTTCTTTCCTCAGGCTGAGCTCTCCAGCCTGGCCCTGAAGTCAATCAAGTGCTTTCCCAGAGCATTCCATGGTTGCCAAGCACCCTTCAAGATGTGGCTCACAGGAGCAGAGAACCTTTCTCAAGGTTCTGAGCAGAAAAAGTGGCAAGAGATGCCCAATTCAGAGCTCTGTTTAAAAACCTGGAAAATAAAAATCAGTTGAACTCTGAAGCCCAGCGGTGGCTCCCAGAATCTCAGAGCCAAGGGAAAACGGGAAAGGCTTTTTACAAGAACCAACGCTGAAGAGCTCCAGATGAATGTGTGACATTTTGAGAGGCTTCCAATTTTCCACAGTTTTCCTTGAATTGTTGAAATTGATTTTGCCTTTGCCTCCTCTTGCACTAAAGAAGCCTCATTTCAGCAGCCAGGAAGGCAAAGCTCATTCCTGGCCCTGGCTGCTGCTGTCCGTGCAGCATTTCCATCCCTCCCGTGGCCTCTTCCCTCAGGGTCCCCAGCAGCAGCAGCTGCCGGAGCAGCACATGGAAGCTGCAGATGGAAGTGCTGCCCACCCCAGCCTGAAGCTGCACAAGGATCCTGCTGCCAGGAACCCCAATATTCCCTCCCAGCGGCCCTGCAAACAGTCACCAATTTTCAGAAGAGCAGTGTGGACAGCAGCTGCACCTGGCCGTTATCCTCTATGAAAGGAAGAAAAAAAGACCTCAGCATCGGCTGCTCGGGGCTCAGCTGGGCGTGAGCCTGCAAACCCACAGGGCACCAAGTGTTTGGTGGGCACACAGTGGCCGTGGCTGGGGGCACAGAGCCTTGCATGGTCAGAGAGTGGCAGGAGCACCGCAACCAGCAGCAGGGCGACAGGGCTGGGTCTCAGCATGTCCTTGTCCAAAACTGCAAACCTGAGTATCACGGCCGTCATCCTGACTGACTGTTCATCTGTGTCCCGCAGGAACTCCACAAAATGTTCAGGCAGGGGCCACACTTTTTTGGTCTGTGAAGAGCACAAGTCGTGAAACGCCGCCCTGGTGCCAACAGGGCCCAGAGGCCAAAGGCCTGTCCCGAGGTACTCGGGCAGCCGAACCAGGAGGCAGGAGAGCTGGGAGCAGCTGCCTGAGCTCTCGAAGCCCAGCCAAGCCCAAGCGACTGCATTCCCCAGCTCAGCTCCAGCCACTGCCCCCTTGTCACCATTGAGGGAGGGATCCTCAGTGAGCTCGAGAAGGGCCCTGAGCGCAAGGTTCCACCTTTCCCTGCACTCACTCCGCAGGTGCTTTGGGGGAGCGCCAGAGCAGCCGGCTGGCAGGAACATGGCAGCTCCCCAGGGGCTGCTTGTGGCCTCTGACACCCAATTCCTCAGGGCTTCCCACCAGCCCAGCCCCTCAGAGTCTCCCCCAGCCCGGCCAGCCTGCCCGGCAGCAGAGGCGCAGCCCCACAGCAGCTCCAGAGGAGCCCGACCAAGAGGCACCGCGGAGCCCTCAGCAATCCGGCCAGCAGCACACGGGCAGGAGGACACAGACGGCGGTTCCTGGCTGGCACAGGGCTTGTGGCCATCTCCAGGCTCCGGCCTCGCAGGGATGCCCACAGCTCCGGCCCCCGCCCACGCGCTCTCTCGGCAGTGCAAAGGCTTCCGCAGGACCACCGAGGGCCGAGGGGCTTCTGGCCATTTTCCCTGCAAGGCTGCACGCCTGGGCAGCTTGCTGAGCACAAAGCACCCTTTTCCCCCTCTTCCCCTGTGCACCCAGGGCAGCAAAAGAAAAATCCTGGGAGTCCGTGTATTGTAACACATATCCTATATTTATATACTGAAGAAAAAAAAGAAGAAAAGAAGAATCCTGTAGAAGAAGAAAATCCCCGCTGGCTCAGTTGGCCCCAGCAGACAGAGTGTCCCAGATCAGCTCTCCGTAGAGCTCCAGCAGCGCAGCCAGCCCAGGCCCGACAGTCGAGGCCGTGTCTTCCGTGCCCTGCGGAGCTGATCTCGCAGCTTCCACGGGATGGAGTACGGAGCTCTCTGGACTGCCCGGAGGACCAAGGCTGTTTCAATGGCTAGGTTTCTGATGGCAGGGCTGCTGTCATCTGCCGTGTCTTCAAGGGCTGCAAGACAGAGGAACACGGGGCCATAGCCCTGATCAGCAGGGACCCGAGGAGAGCCCCCTGCCAGGGCCAGCCCAGCCCGCTCTTGCCATGGCCACGAGGGAGCAGGGACCAAGGGGATTGAAACATTAATTTTGAAGAATTACAGACTTTATACTGGATATTGCTGAAGTAAGACAGATAGACTTCCCTTTTGATAAGCAGAAGCCGGATTTAAGGAACTGATAAATCATGGGGCCTGTCAACTTATGTTTGTGTATTCTGACTAATCAATAGGCTTCAAGAAGCACAGTAAATTCATAATTGAAATACTCCTGGGAAAACGGGATTCAGTCGTCACGCAACACTAAAAGGTTAAAAAGTCAAAGCGAAGAAGACTCACTTACTTCATCATTTTGAGACCCCGCCCCATAAAAAAGACCACCGACCCATTTCAAAGAACAAACCACGCATGCTTAATAGCTTTTGGCTAATTACCATAGGAAGCGGGGAATGGGAGGTACTGAAGTCATGAATATACATTTGTGTTTTGGGTATTCAATCCTTCTGTACATAAAAAGACCCTGTGATCTTCTGTGAGCGCGCGTGTGTTCGGGAGCTATCCCGCACGCTGTCTGGCGTCGTAATTAAACATACACTTTCTAACTCTAAACTGCTGGAGAGTCTTTTGTCCGTCATTGTTGGATATCGGCATTAGGGCGATATTCCTATTTTTTTAATAATTCAATAGAACACCCCAAATTGCCCAATTTGGACCCCAAATTTCCAAGAATTAGCTGTATAGAGCCAAAAATTCACAAAAATTTCCTTTATGGACCCCAGAACTCCACTATAGAGATGCCAAGACTCCCCCAGACCCCCTTACATCCCATGTAGAGAACCCCAGATCCCCTATAGGATCCCCCAGGCGCCCCCGGACCCTCTATCGAGCCCCTACATATCCCCTCAGACCCCCCTGGGGACCTCCAGACCCCCCCAGACCCCCCAAATCCCCCACAGGGACCCACAGACACCCCCAGACCTCTCCGGACCCGCTACAGGCTCCCGCTGACCCCTAGAGATCCCCTACAGACCCCCCAACCCACCAAAACGCCACAGAAACCCCCCAAATCCCCCACAGACACCCAGACCCCATTTAGGGACGCCCCGACCCCCTTTACGGACCCCGCTGGACCCTCTACAGAGCCCCCAGACCCAGATAGAGCCCCGAGACCCGCCCAGCCCCCTTTAGGGACGCCCAGACCGCCCTAAAGCCCCTATGGACCCCCTTAAACCCCTTACAGACCACCCACTAAACCCCCTAAAGACACCCCCAGGTCCTCCCAGACCCCTATAGATCCCCTAGAGATCCCCTACAGATCCCCTATAGATCCCCTCTAGATCCCCCATTGCCCCACCGCAGGTCTCGGACACGCCGGAGCCGGCTCGGGGGACCGGGAACAAAGATGGCGGCGCCCGGGGGAAGCCACTTCTGGGTCATCTGCGCATGCGCTCGAGGGAACGCGCCAGCAGATGGGCGGGGTCCAAGGAAAAAGAGGCGTGGCCAATGAAAGGGCGGGGAACGAATGGAACGAGGCGGGGTCAGAGAAAGGGCGGGAACTGGGAGGGGAAAGGGGCGGGGTCCAGGAAACGGCGGGAATTCTGAGGGGGAATGGGCGGGGTCAAGGGAACGCGCGGTCCTAAAAGGGCCCGGTTTGGCTTAAAATCACCCAAAAGACCCTAAAATCTCCGGCACCGAGACCGAGACCGACACCGGAACCGAGACCGGCACCGCTCCGGGACCCGCACTGTGGGACCGACACCGAAACCGGCACCAGAACTGGTACCGGAACCAAGACTGACACCGACACCGACACTGGGACCGGCGCCGGGAGCGCTTCGGAACCGGCACCGGCACCAGGACTGCTCCAGGACTGCGGCCAGAACCCAGACCGGGAGCGCTCCGGGATCGAGACCGAGACCGGCACCGGAACCAGCACCGAGACTGGCACCGCACCGGGACCAAGACTGGGATTGGCACTGGGAGCACTCCGGGACCAAAAACGGCACCGGCACCGCTCCGACACCGAGACTGAGACCAGGACTGAAAGTGGAACCGGCACTGGCACCGAGACTGGCACCGCTCCGGGATCGAGATCGGCACCGCGACCGGAATCAGCACCGGGAGCGCTCCGGGACCGAGACTGAGACCGAGGCCGAAACAGGGACCGGGATCGGACCCGGAATCGCTCCGGGATCGGCTCCAGGATCGATCCGGGACCGCCGCGTTCGTTCTGGGGAGTTTTGGCCGCGCCGCCGGGCGGGACTGGGAGGGACGGGGAGGTTGCCCTGGGCCGGGCGGGACCGCCTCGGTTCGCATCGTTCCGAGGCCGCCACCCCGGTCCAGATGATCCCAGTCTCTATGGTTCTGATCCAGATGGTCCAGCCTGTGAAATCGCAGTCCATGTGATCCCAGTCCATGTGATCAAGAACTCTCCAAGTTTGATTTACTATCAAACCACATCCCACCCACCCAGCCCCACACAATCCCGATCCCAACATCCGCCCACAAAAATATCCCCAAACCAACTGTTCCATTTAGAGTTGTAACCCGTTCATTCTTATCCCATCCCCACTCACGTGGACCACCATGATACCCTGAGGTTGCCAGGTTCAGGTGACGACTTCTGGGATGTGATTCTTGAGTACTGGTATATCTAACAGTGTCTTCAGACCACGGCCACTCAGCTGGCTCCTGGCCATGGGAGTGTGGCAGGATACAGAGAAGTATTAATAATGTTAACATGGTTATTTTGTTTTCATGTCACTTGAAGTGTCCCCTCGGAGTTCTCCTGCAATAGCAAAACACAGAAAAATCTGCCACCTAAGGGCAGAACATTAAAATGATGGAATTATCCAGCGGGTATTTATCCGATGTTCTTTTCCTAAGGCATCAGATGCTATCCACGCAACTTTATTCAGAGAAGTTTTCAACACAAGTGGTACTTCTCCCACCGTAGGGAGGTCTACCAAAACAGGGTGTCCCGGGTCATGAACTGGATTTTCGGGATCATTTGGTCCTCTTTGTGAGGAGATTAAGCTCAGAGGATTTGGGCAAAAAGCAGTAATTTTGGGGCACCCATTTACCCCCCATCTTTCATTTTCACTTTGCACCGCTTTATGCAACCGGCCATCCCAGCCTCCCTCTTGTGGTTTCAGAAGTCGTTTTAAAAGACCGTTAGTCCTTTCTACAATTCCGTTAGCTTGAGGGTAATAGGGAGTGTGAAAAGACCATTTTATCCCTTCACCTTTTGCCCATTCCTGTACTACTTTAGCAGTAAAGTGTGACCCATTATCAGATTGAATTTCCTGTGGTTTTGGGAAAGTCCCGAACCATATCTGCAATGCTTTAACAGTGTTTTCCCCTGTAGCCCTTTTAAATGCCTCGGCTTGAACTGATCCAGATGTAATCTCAACCCCCACTAACACAAAATGTTTACCTCCTGATTGCTTAAAGGGACCCATGTAATCTACCTGCCATGCATCCCATAAGCCTTTACCTGTCCTCAAGTGTAGTGGGTCATCCTCTAAAGGATGTCTTTCTAGCCGTTTGCGACGCTGCTCACGGGCTGAAATGCAGGTGTTACACATTTCTCTGGTAACGGGCCAAGCCCGGGCATGAGCTTCCTTGTATAAATCTTTTGTACCTGTGTGTTGTCGTTTTACATGCAGCCATTCTAATAAGTGCTCCCAATCTTCAGTGATTTCATCCTTTTTCAGAGGACTTAATTTTGCTAATTCATCAGCTCTGTTATTCCATTCTCCTGCTGGATTATCATCTGTCTGGTGAGAGGCTACCCACCCTACAGCAAAATTCCCTTGACTTGCAATTTGTAAAATTTCTTGCCACTTTTCTTTCTGCCACACTGAAATTCTGTTAACTTCCCAATCATTCTGTTGCCAGAAAGGCAGCCATTCAGTGCAGCCCTTATATACAGCATAGGAGTCAGTGTAAATACAGACAAGAGAGGTGTTTTGTGCCTCCCTCTGGAAAACACTCCAAACAGCTCTAAGTTCCCCAATTCGGGCACTGCCTTCCCCTTCTGTAATGATCCGCTCTGCAGAAGAAGTGTGCAAAGCTACAGCTCTGTATTTCCACACTTTTCCTTCACGCTTAGCTGAGGCCTCAGTAAACCATGAATGTGCTGTTTGCTCAGGGGAGAAGGGAGGGGCTATTTTAAGAACTGAGGCAGGTTTGTCTTGGCTGCTATTCAGATTCTCTGTGTCTTGTATTGGTAAATTTTTCACAGCGCCTTCAGTAATTGAAAAGATGTTATTAGAATGCTCTATTTGTGCATACCATTTCCTTACTGAGGCTCGTTGTGCTACCCCTTCAGGAGGTGGAGTCCCTGTGATCACTATTTTAATGACTTTAAAGGGACCTCTCAACACAATTGGTTGTTTTCTTGTGATTTTTTCTACTTCTATGAGAGCTTGGGTAACAACAAATAAGCCTTTCTCCCAAGTTGTATATCTTTTTTCAGCATCTTTAAAGCCAGGGGAGTAGAAGCTAACAGGTCTGATTGGGCCTTCAGGACCCCTTTGCCATATATGTACTGACAATCCTGAGGTAGCAAATCCCCATTCTACCTGAAAAGGATCTGCTGGGTGGATAGGGCCTAGGGCCTGATGAGCTGTGGCTTCAAAAATCAACAATTGTAATGCTTCTTCCTGAGAAGGGCTCCAGTCCCATTTTACTCCCTTTCTCAACAAATCATCAAGAGGTCTGGCAATAATTGAAAAATCTGGAATGTGTTTTCTCCAAAATACCAATAGTCCTAGAGCTTGTTGGAGTTCTTTTCTAGATTCGGGCATCTTGATTTGATCTAAAGAAGTTAGGGTGTCTGGTGGGATGCATGTCACACCTCCTTTCCACCACATGCCTCAAAATTTCACTTCTTGAGAAGGTTTTTGTATTTTTTCTGAGGGGGTCTGCAAACCAAGGCTTTCTAAGTGGGAAATTATTTTCTGTTGAACATCCTCCACTACTTCTCTTTCTTCCCCTCCCACTAAAATATCATCTATGGATTGGTAAACAGCTACAGTGTCAGGTTTAGATAGTTCTTCTAATTCTTGGGCTAAAGCATGGTGGGCTAAAGTGGGGGAGTGTCGCTACCCTTGGGGTAGACGTGTGAAGGTATATTGCTGTCCCTCCCATGTAAAGGCAAAACGGTCCATATCTTCTTGTTGTATGGGTATCATGAAAAACATGTCTTTAACATCTATTGTTGCCATAATAGAGTGAGCTTTTTCCTGAATTGATATTATTAATTCAGCTGTATTTGGGACCGCTGCTGTAAGAGGGTCTGTGTTGGCATTAAGCCGTCTGTAATCAACTGTCAGTCTCCACTTTCCATTGGGTTTTTTAACTGGCCAGATTGGTGAGTTAAAAGGGCTGTGAGTGTTAACAATTAGTCCTTGATCTTTCAATTCCTGAATGACTGGCTTGATGCCATCTTTAGCACCAGAGGGTAAAGGATATTGTTTCACAGAAGGGATTTTGCTGAACGGTAGGGAAGGAGCTGTTTGTAGCAGCCTGATGTTAAGGCTGGGAGCTCCGAAAGACCAGAGAAAGCCTTCTGAGTCTTCCCATTGTCTCCCAGCAAGTATATCCATCCCTAACAAACTGTCAGGAATGTTTCCAATGGCCATTTGGACAGCTATTGGGTTGTCTTCTCCGGGCAGTGTGAGTTTTACTAGAGCGATACTCATAGACTCTGTAGTTCCTAGAGCATTTAAAACACAACATCGTTTTTTGCTGGGAACAAGCCCACACTTTTGGGCGTGTGTGATTTTCAATGCACTGATTTGGGCCCCTGTGTCCACAACAAAAGTTATTAATATTTGTTTGGGGCCAACTATTGCTGTAATCAATATGTCCCCTGTTCTCGGGTCCTTTGTGAGCTTCCTCAAAAACATCCAGTCTCCGTTTCTTCGCTCACTATCGAGAAACGGAGTTTCTAGTTTAAAGGAGGTTGGTGTGTTTCACTTCCCTGAAGCGGGGAGAGAGCTGTGTCTAATTGCTTAAAACCTGTGTTGGGGAATGCTGTGGCAGGCTGCCCAAGGCTTGTGGAAGAGGAGGTGCACTGGGTTGTTGGTTGGATGATTCCAACACAATAGGTTTGGGACAGGGCCAACTGGAAATTATTTTAGCCAATTTATCATAAGGCAATTTATCCATTACTTCTCGTGGAACTCCCCTTTTCAGCCCTAGCAACCACAGCTGCTGCCGGTTGGAAATTTGTTTTCCCTTTTCTCATTTTTCATTAGGAGAGGCAATGTGCCTGACTCCTCTGGGTTTTTCTGGTTTGTCCTCTGAGTACTTCACTGGTCCATATTTTCTACTGTAATTTACTAACTCCTCTGCTACCTCACTCCATGTCCAAAGTTTATGACTTCTGTTAGATTGTGTGCTAGGAGTTGTGAAAGGTGAGGAGTCAGTGGAACCAGTTTGATCTCTTGTATGGCCAAGAAATCTTTCAAGTCTGTCTACCGGAGTGATAGATGCTATTGTTTTTTGAAGAAGAATTGCTGTTGGTTTAAGAGACTCTGGCAGACCTCGAATTAAAGGGGTCATAATCTCAGGTTTGACAGGCTGTTGCATTGGCGACTCACAGCCAGAGATTAATTTTCTTTCCTGTATCATTTGCAAGCATGCAGCTTTGTGTATGTTTTCTAGGAGTTGGTCTGAGGTGCTGACTATTGCCAGAGGGTCGCCCGTCTCTAGGGGGTTTAACCCCCCTGCCCAGTGAGCTGCACGCTGTGTCAGGGAGCATGGAGCATGTGTGTTTCCTGTCGTTAAGAAAACTCCATGTCCCCAGTAGCCACTTGCTTGTTCACTTAATTTAATTTGGTCGCCCCCTGTGAGGGAAACTCTGAAAACATACTCCGTCTCTGATTCACTAGGGAGGCGGGAGTATTCTGTCTTTAATTTAGCTAATTCAGTGGCTGTGTATGGTATTTCTTTGGTGGTTATGTGGGGATCACCATCTTCTTCATTTATATAATTATATTCTGTTTTGATGAGAGGTCTCAAGTTAGAGCAACAGTGTTCCCCACAATATTGCATGTGTACTAATTCTTTCTGAGGGTATATTTGTTTCATGTTGTATGTCTCCTTTCCTTCTATTTTTCTTTCTGTGGGTGAATCTGCAGATTTTAAGTTTTTACTTCGCCCTTCTGCAAGGGAAATCTGCAGCAAATAATTCTGATTTCTTTCCTGTTCTAATTGTTTTTGCAAAGCTTCTACCTAATTCTGCAGGGATTCTAAGACTGCTTTTTCTTCACTCACCCGTTCAAAACGGGTTTCTATGGCTGCTGAAAGACAGGCCCCCAAAACTGAGCAAAGAATGGTTTTATTTCTGCCCAGTTTGTATCTAGCCTCATGTTGCAAAGAATATATTCTATCTACAATCTTTTCAAAGTTGAACCAATTATTCTGTGCCCACCTTTCTCCATCTGGAGAAGGTCTAGCACCATGTTTCGCTAGCAAACCATAAAATGCATTCTTATCTTTTTCACTCATTTTGTGCAGGGACCAAAACCACTCTCAGGGAGGTACGCTTCAAGTTACACCAAAGGCACAGCTAAAACTGTGTTTCCCTTTGCTTCCCTGGAATGGGCGAGGAGACCAAAACTGCCTGGGAGGTTCATCTTAGTTCCAAAGAGTTGTCTCCTCAACGACACCAAGCAGCCCAAAACACACAAAAACTAACTACAGTCCCATCTTTTGCACAATGAGATCCTTTTGTGAAATCCTGATGACAGGGAGTGCTATACGCCTGGGTGTGTACAGTGTGCGGGAATTTTCCCTGGCCCCCCTTGCTTTCTAACAGCGCTCACCCAAGTGGCGTGCTAGGTGCGGCTGAGACGAGGGTCCTTCCCCTGTTACAAGCTATACAAAACCCGCAACCCCTCTGTCCATCAAGATCCTGTCCGTGACGCCAATTTCATGTCACGATCCGCTCACACAAGCGGGGTTCGTGATGGTTCGTTTTAGGGATCTCAGAGCACAAAAGACACAGCGGGGGACAAACTCAGTTTACTCCATCACAAATGCACCTTTATTTAGTGCCAACAAATGCCATAGTGGGGAGAGAAATAAAAAATAGTAAGAAAGAGAGAGAAAGAGGGGAAGGGGATTATAGCTATGAACGTGGAGGGTCGAGTCTTTGACGCCTAACGATGCCTATAGACGCGATCTTCTCCCGTGGGGTGATCACAAAAGTGAGCGGGCGTCTCCAGAGGTTTTATAGGTTGGTCAAGGCGGGAAGCAAAGCAAGGGGCACAGAGCCAAAGCAGGAACCAGCTGTGTAAAGGCTGAGTGCTCAGGAACAAGCTGCAAACCTTACCTCCAGTACGGACAGCCCAGTTTGGACAGGCAGCCTTGGCTCAGTCCACTGTGACCAGTTCCATTGTTCTTGCACTCCGCTCTCATGGAGATGCATACCAGTCCTCCGAGACTTGGCAAGCGTTCCACCTCAGCCAGGCCAGGGGCTGCTTTCAGAGCCTGGGGTCTCAGTCCTCAATCATTGGAGACAGTCGTGAGGCATATCACATCCTTGGACAGACTCTGACAGCTTCCTGTCATGGGCAGAGTGGGAGCTCCAGGCAAAAGCTTCATTTCTTCACTGGAGAAACTCCTGCTGAGTCATGAGGTAGAGAAATGACACCCAACAGACACCATGGATCCTCAAACCCCTCCAGGATGCCTGACTTTTCAAATTCCATCTAAGAGAGGAGACTGGGAGTGGCTGGATCCAGTCCTAGTCCCAGACTTTGTCAAAGGTTTACGTGTAAAAGACTGGACAGGTGGAATTGAACTGCAATGCAATTTGTCCCCCGGGATTACCGATTCAATACCAGATATATTTCCATAAATACAGCTATGATTGATTCTGATCAGGATTAGACAGAAAGATTTATTTACACAACAGAGCAAATAGAAAAAAGAGAGTTATTTACTCCACAGTATAGGAGCTGTAACAATTATATAGAATATAGTGCTCTAGGAAGCAATTTTGAAGTAAACAGAGCCTTGTTGGACTTGTTTGAGCCCATTCCAGGCAGAGCCTCCTGCTCCATGAGGAACTGCCTTTCCTGTGCCATGACCAGGGCAGGTCCCGCTGCAGGAAAAGCCCCAGGCCAAGCCAACACAACGAAGGGCTCGGGCACAAGTGCAGAGTGCCGTGCTGGGAGCTGTGCCAGGGAGAGCCTGAGGCACCAAAGGCACCTTGGCAGCAGCAGCTGCTTCCAGGCCATGGCCAGAAGCCTCCCTTGGCAGCCCGGCCTGCTGGCCCCCACTGCACAGCTGCTGCTTCAGGGCTCATTTCTGCCTGGGCTCTGCCCCAGCCCGCAGAGTGACACCTCAGCCCTGACTCTGGCACAGCCGCTGTGCCTGAGCCCTGCAAAGCCTCAAGGTCACCTGTGCCTCCCTGGCTCTGGCAGCCCCTGGGGCAGGGGGGGAAAGGCCAGAGAAGGGGCTGGCTTTGGCTGCTGGATGGGGCTCCAGCAGAGACAAGGAGGAGTCAAGGGAGTGGATGGAGTCCAGCCAGCAGCCCCTTCTCCCCATGCAATCCTGGAATGGTTGGGATGGGAAGAGCTCTGCAGTGCTCATCTCATCCAAACGCCTGCGATGAGCAGGGACATCTTTCACCGGATCAGGTTGTTCAGAGCCCTGTCCCAGCTGGACTTGAATGTTTCCAGGGAGGGGGCATTGACCAGCTCTCTGGGAAAGCCTGTCCTGGTGGATCACCAGCCTTATGCTCAAAAATTTCTTCCTTATCTCTCCGCATCTGAACCTCCCTTCCTTCAGTTTAAAACCAGCACCCTTTGTCCTATTGGGACAGGCCCTCCTAAAACCTTTGTCCACCATTGCATTCCCAATGAGCCAGGTTTCCGTGGCAGTTGCCGGGACAGGTGACCCAGGTGTGCTGTCCCAGTGAGGGCTGCCATGGAACCAGTGCCCAGCACTGCCCCTTTCTGCCTGGCTGAGCTGCCTTTGGCCCTGGCAGCGGCGTTTGCTGCTGGTTCCGCGGCGCCTGAGCAGCCGGCGCGGCACAGGGCAGGTGGCCGTGGCACAGCCCCCAGCAAGGGATCCCCTCTGGCTCTGGCCACTGACACCAGCCCTGGGCAAGGGGCCCAGGCACTGGGCTCAGGCCAGTGTCCGTGGCCACAGCCCCTTGCCATGGCCCCGGGCAGCTTGGGATGATGATCCAGCCTCCCTCCTGGCCCAGGCCTGGGCTGCAGCGCCCTTCCCCACAGCCTGTGTGCACAGAAGCACTTCCAGGGCTCTCTGCATTTCCCTTGCCCTCACTCTTGCCTCACTCACACACCTCCCAACAACCCACCTGGAGCTTTGACTTGCAAGGAGTTCAAAGCTTGTCTGTCCTTGAGGAGTTGCTCTAATTCTGCCTCCAGCCGACTTGAAATTTTTGTTTATCGTACATCTTCGTTGGTGTCTAAAACATTCCTTGCATGGTTCTGCCTTGGGGAAGGGGAACCTCCTTGGTGACACTTTGCGCTTGCCACAAATTGAGGAGATTGTTTGGAACTTAGGAGGTTTTGATTGCTAAGAAAGGAAGAAAACCTCTCTTTGTCTGAGTGAACCCAGTTCTCTGAGCAAAGCAGGTCCCAGGTGAGTGAGGAGAGGCAGGATGGGGTTAGGGAATGTGGAGCATGGTTGTCCAAAGTGGATCAGACCTCAAGGCACAGCTCCTCTGACCAGGCCAGACTTCCTTAGGAGAGACCCTGGATCAGTATCAGTCACTTGAATGCTGCAATGACCTCTGCTCTCAAGAGAAAAATACCCCCTTTGAAAAGAAGAGTGTTGATTCCTTCAACGCTCTTTGAACTATTTCTCCATAACTCTAGGAAAAAAGACTTCCTAAGGAACTGCACCAGGCCAGAAGGAAATCAAGGCACAGCCGTGGTTTGTCAGGACTTGCTTTCTCCTAATGAGCCCAGTGATGCATTTGGTGCTGAGCCCTGGAACCTCAGGGCCTGAGAAGAGATTGCACAAACCTTTCCAGGAGTCAGAGTCAGAGGAAAAACCCAAAGTGTCTGGAAGCATTAAAGGGTCACCCTGAGGTCCATCCCCAACACAGGTTCCTCATGGAGTCCTTGGAGGAGAGAATTGGAGGCCAGGATTGCACCAAAACCTCTCAGAGACTCAGTGTGGGAAGGAAAAACCCAAAGTACCTTAAACACCCTGAGTATCTCAAAGCATGAATGAGCCCCACTGAGTGTCAATGCACAGCTCTCAAGGGACTCCTTAAAGCAGATAATTGGGGCCATGATTGCACAAACCTCTCAGAGACTCAGTGGCAAAAAGAAGTGCTTAAATGTCCCCGATTACCTTGAAGCATGAATGACCTCCACCGAGTGTTGTTACTGAGTAAAAATCTCAAGGGACTGATTAGAGCAAATAATTGGAGGCCACGAGTGCACAAACCTCTCAGACTCAGTGCCAAAAAAAAGTCCTTGAATAAACCTTGAGTAGCCGGAATTACTGATGAGCCCCACTGAGTGCTTTTACTGATTGAGAATCTCAAAGGACTTGTTAAAGTAGATAATTTGGGCAACAATGGCACAAACCTTTCACAAAGTCAGTTTTAAAAGGGAAGCATCAAGTACCTTTAAAAACCTGAAGTGCTTTGAAGCATTAATGAGTGCACTGAGTGTCATTACTGACAAAGCCTCTCAAGGGACTAATTAAAGCAGATAACTGGAGGCCGTGATTGCACAAACCTCTCTGAGACTCCAAGGCACAAGCAAAGCCCTAAGTCCTTTGAAAAGCCTGCGGTCCCTGGGAGCATTAAGGAGCCCCCAGGGCCATTCCTGACCAAGGCTCCCCAGGGACTCCTTCCAGCACATCCTTGAGGCCACTGGGATGGGAGGGGGATGCCGAGGGCAGGACAAGGGGCTGACAGTGCCCAGCCTTGCCGGGGCTGTGCCAGGAGGCCCCAGGGCCTCAGGACAAGGTGACTCCTCACGGCCCTTGGTGGCACAGAGGCTGCTGTGGCCCAGGGCACCAAGACTTGGCTTCTCTTTGTCCCCACGTGTCATCACTGCCTGCAGTTCTCTGCTCTGGCTGGGGCCTGGGGACACTTTCTCTGTCGTGTCCCTCAGCGGGACCCAGTAAAACTTCAAGAAACTTTGGAGCTGGATTCTGACTTTGAATTCTTGAGAGGTTTCTCCAGCTCCCTCTCAGGGACTGATGTTCAGGGCCTCAGCACAAGCCTGGAGAGGGTCACTCAAGTCCTTGTGCCGTGTCTGCGCTGCTGAGCTGGGCCGGGCTCCTGGCACAGAGGCAGCTCCTGGCAAGGGCAGCGCTGCAGAGAGACAGCTCTGCCCAGGAGCAGCTCCTGTGCCCAGCCCAGCAGGGCTGGGGCACTGCCTGCAGCCACCCCGGGCACAGCACACAGGCACAGAGGGCTTCAACTCAGCCTGGGCTGGCAGCACAGAGCAGAGCTCACTGAGGGCTCACTGGGGGACAAATCCTCGCAGCGTTAGGAAGAGTCACTCCCAGGCTGGGGGAAGAGAAGCTGCAGCTCCTGCAGGGATCTCCTGAAGCTGGCACATCCCACAGCTTTAAGGCCCTTCCAGGAGGACTCTCAGCGTGGCTGCAGAGCAGGCATGTGGCCCCAGGGCAGGGCTGGGTGTCCCTGCTGCAGCCCCCGAGGCACAGCACAGGGCAGCTCCCTGTTGCCGGGCTCTGCTGCAGGGCTGAGCAGCCGGGGCTGCAGCCAGGGGTGCCCAGGGCTGTCGAGCAGAGCAGGGTCCTGCAGCCCAGGGCGCTGCGCTGGGCCAGGGACCCTGCTGCCTGCCAGGGACAGCTCTCAGCTGGCCCGGGGAGCTGCTGCCAGCGCTGGGGAGAAGCTGTGGGGGGAAGGAGCCACCCTGAGCAGGGCAGGTGCTGCTGCTGAGAGGGGCTGTGTGGGGCAGGGCTGCTCCCAGCTCCAGACCAGCCTGGGCACAGCTCCGGAGGACACTTGCCAAAGGAAGCTAAGCCTGGTATTGCTGCAAAGACCAGGAGCTTTCCTGAGAGTGTTTTCAATTTCCTGCTTGGAGAAGGATGGGAAAGTTGGGGTGATGACAAAAACATTTTTGCTTTTGATGCATTTTTCATTTATTCGTAGCTCTGTTAACTACTGTTAACTACTATTATGTAGTTATAAAACTATTATCTTTAATCAACTCTATTCAACTACTATGACTCTATTCAACTACTTTTATATACTTGTATTACTATAATCTTTAATTAACTCTACAACATTTCCTACCCTTTATCTTAGATTTTAGAACAATAAGCTTCAAAATATATTCCTGAAATACTGCCCAGTCTTATTGTCAGGAAGTGGACCTACAAGACGAACATTTTGTTTTTAAACCAGAGTGTGAGCAGTCAGAAAAAAAAGTGGCACAAAGAAGTCCTTGGACCTACTCCAATGGGTTGACCCAGGGGTTTGTAGCTGTGGATACTGAATTTCCTATTCGATGTTTCTGTTAAATATCCTAATTAATCAACCTCTAATCAATTGTTGAAATCAGGGGCTGGGTGTTCCTCATTCCCACTGAGACACCTGGAAGTTTCCAAGAAAGGTCTGGTTTTTACTTCACTGTTGTAACGCTGTTGCAAGGGGTTTTTTTCTCTTCTGATTATAGGCAAAAGAGGATGAGTGAAGCAGAACAGGAATTGTAATCACAGAACCACAGAACATTATGAGTTGAAAGGGACACCTAGGATCATCAGAGTCATGTTTAATCATTTACAGAGACTCCTGGTTTGTAACTTTGGGTGGTCAGTCTCTCTGCTGGGAGCCTCCTAAAGGGCCTTCAGCCACTCCTCAGCCCTCAGCAGCAGCAGCAGCATCCCCTTTGCAGGGCCCAGCAGGGCTCTCCTGAGCTGCCCTTGCCCAGCTGCAGACAGACCCTGCCCCAGGCCGGGCCCTGCAGACAGGCAGGTTTCTGTAGGGCTGGGCCCAGGGCGCAGAGGGTGGGATGGGCTCTGTGAGCACTGGCAGGGACAAGGCTCCTCTCAGGAGGGAAATGTCCAGGCCCAGGGAGAGGCTCAGGGAAGGAGAGGGGGCTGAACAGAGCAGTGCTGGGGGCAGGAGGGCACTGTGGGTGTGTGGGAGGTGCTGTGCACAGCTGGGCACGGGAACACTGTCCTGAGTGCCTGGCTGTGTCTGCCCTGCCCTCCCAGGCACAGCCCCACAACATCTTCTCTTGGTTCTGCCCTCCCCTGGTTCTGTCACTGTCATCTGGTGCTCTCAGGGAGGCTCTGGCATTTGCAGCAGCTGAGCCAGGCACTGCCCTTGGGATTCTTGCCAGGCAGCTGTGTCCATGGGAATGGGGTGTCCGAGCTTCCCTGTGAGCTGTGTGGCTGTGGGCAAAGCAGTCCATGGGAAAGGGGAATGAGCTGAGCCCCCTCCCTGAGACCCCATCATGGGCACACCCGGGGATCTCCTTGCTGCGTCCTTCCAAGCTCTGAGCTGCCCTCCTGCCTGCAGATCTGTGCCAGAGCCTCTGGCAGTTCCCTGAATGTGCCACGGGGAAGTGCAGAGATGCCACAGCTGAGGAAATGCTGTTGGGTTTGCCAAGGGAGCTGTGAGTGTCCTTGGCAGAAGGGGGTGCTGAGGACCTTGCCCAGAGACCTTTGGAGAGGGCGAGACATTCAGGGATCCCTCTGCTCTGGGCAAGGTCTGGTGCAGCAGAAATGCTGGGGATTTCTGACCTCAGTATACCAGGAATGATGTGTGGGCAGGAAAATAATGCCTATAATTCCTTCCTGTTCTCCATGCCCTTTAGAAGTGGGAGTGAAGATGGCAACAAGCCTTTCTGCATTAGGAGTGATTCCACTGACAAATCCTGAATATCCAGGCTTGTCCCTCTGCCACATGGCCAAAAACCCAGGGCAGCGGGGCAGGGACGGCTCCTGGAGAGCCCCCATGCACAGGCCTGGCTGCTCCTGGCACACTCAGACAGCACAACTGGAGCTCAGGCAGGGACCTGGGTGAAGGTTTTCCCAGAGCAGGAACAAGGGTGGGTGAATCACAGTGGGACAGTCTACAGGGAATGACCCATGTTTGGCTCAAAGCAGCCTGTCCTGACTTGTCACTGTCCTTTATCCATGAACATGTCCCCATGTGCAGCCACAGCAAATGTCCAACAGCAGCTCCATCAGCCGCTTCCCTCCTGCTGGCATTGGCAGACACGCGGCAGCTGCAGCTCCTGCACTTCTGCCTCTTCCTGGGCATCTCCCTGGCTGCCCTCCTGGGCCACGGCCTCATCATCAGTGCCATAGCTTGAGGCCACCACCTGCACAGCCCCATGTTCTTCTTCCTGCTCAACCTGGCCCTCAGCGGCCTGCACCACTGTCCCCAAAGCCATGCACAATTCCCTCTGGGACACCAGGACCATCTCCTACAAGGGAGGTGCTGCACGGCTCTTTTTCTTTCTGTTCTTCATGTCAGCAGAGTATTTGCTCCTGACCATCATGTGCTATGACCGCTCTGTGTCCATCTGCAAACCCCTGCACTACGGGACCCTCCTGGGCAGCAGAGCTTGTGCCCACATGGCAGCAGCTGCCGGGGCCAGTGCCTTTCTCAATGCTCTCATGCACACGGCCAATGCATTTTCCCTGCCCCTGTGCCATGGCAATGCCCTGGGCCAGTTCTTCCACGAGGTTCACCAGATCCTCAAGCTCTCCTAGTCCAACTACTGCTTCAGGGAGTTTGGGTTCATTGGTTTTTCCATCTCTTTAGGATTGCGTTGTTTTGTGTCCATTGTTTTCTCCTATGTGCAGATCATCAGGGCCGTGCTGAGGATCCCGTCTGAGCAGGGACGTCACAAAGCCTTCTCCACCTGCCTCCCTCACCTGGCCGTGCTCTCCCTGTTCCTCAGCACTGTCATGTTTGCTCACCTGAAGCCCCCCCCAGTCTCCTCCCCATCCCCGTATCTGGCCCTGTCAGTTCTGTTCTCGCTGGTGCCTCCAGCCATGAACCCCCTCATCTGCAGCCTGAGGAAGCAGGAGCTCGAGGCTGCAGTATGGAAGACTGATGGCTGGATGGTTTCACAAACATTAAACTGCTGGCCAGTTTCTCAAAATCACTTGTCATAAAAGTCATTTTTGATACCTCTTGTTGCTTTACTTTGGAGGTTCTTTTCCTTTGTTTTACTTTTATAATATTGTCCACAAAGCAGTGTCACTGTTTGTGCCATTTCTCATTTTGTTTCTCTCCACCTTCCCTGTGGCCACAGACTGTGTCAATGAGGGGCTGCACTCCTGGTGGCTTTAAAGGAACACATGCTCCATGGTCCCTGACACAGTGTGCAGCTCACTGGGCAGGGGGGTTAAACCCCCTAGAGACGGGCGACCCTCTGGCAATAGTCGGCACCTCAGACCAACTCCTAGAAAACATACACAAAGCTGCATGCTTGCAAATGATACAGGAAAGAAAATTAATCTCTGGCTGTGAGTCACCAATGCAACAGCCTGTCAAACCTGAGATTATGACCCCCCTCATTCGAGGTTTGCCAGAGTCTCTTAAACCAACAGCAATTCTTCTTCCAAAAACAATAGCATCTATCTCTTCGGTAGATAGACTTGAAAGATTTCTTGGACACACAAGAGATCAAACTGGTTCCACTGACTCCACTGACTCCTCACCTTTCACAACTCCTAGCACACAATCTAACAGCAGTTATAAACTTTGGACATGGAGTGAGGTAGCAGAGGAGTTAATAAGTTACAGTAGAAAATATGGACCGGTGAAGTACTGTCTTGGTTTGGGAAGACAGGTATCTGCCAGGTAAAATTACAATCAGAGGCTCTTTGGAAAAGATTTGGGAAATAGGAATAGCAATTCTTTACTAGTATGTAATACAAAGCAAACAAACACAAAAAACCCCCTCACCAAACAACTACAGAATTAATAACAAACGAAAACAGTATGTAGTGTTTTGAAAGCAAAACAAATGAGAGGCTCCAAGTCAGAGATACAATTTAATAGAAAAAAAGGAAAGAAAGTAAAATAAAATAGATGCAATAATACAAAAGACCACTGAAAGAGTCAGAGGACAACCTGAGCGGAGTGATGGAAGCAGTCCAGATGAGGTGGTCTTCCTGAAGCAGTGATCCTGTAGAAAGGTCTGGTAGCTCGGGTCCTCTGGGAATCCAGTGGGTAAGCGCCCCTCTGGTGTTCAGAGTCTCAGCTTATATCCAGGCTGGAATGCTTGGTTTCTCCCTCTGGGCGGAGCATCTCACAATGGGATGGTGAGTCATGTGATAAGGCCTGATGGGCCCATTAACAGGAGGTAGTCCAGGAGGTTGTTATCTGTGAGCTGTGCAGCAAAGGTGTTGATGGGCCCATTAACAGAAGATAAGCCAGAGTGGAGGAGGCAGGGAGCACTGCCTCACCTGGTTTCAACAGTTCATGAAGATGGTGATAGAATATACTTCAACCCAGAACAAATTTTTAAAGCCCCAAAATCCCCTAAATTCACCCCAAAATTTCCACCCAATATCCCAAAAATTTACTCCAAAATTCCCCCCAAAATTTGAGATTTTTAAAGCCCAAAAATCCCCTAAATTCACCCCAAAATTTCCCCCCAAAATCCCTAAAAATGACCCCAAAATTTCCACTGAAAACGGAGATTTTTTAAGCCTCAAAATCCCCCAAATTCACCCCAAAATTCCCACCTAAAGTCCCTCAAAAAACCCCAAAATTCCCACTAAAAATTGGGATTTTTGGAGCCCCAAAATCCCCAAAAATGACCCCAAAATTCCCACTAAAAATTGGGATTTTTAGAGCCCAAAGAATCCCAAAAATTCACCCAAAAATTGGAATTTTTAAAGCCCCAAAATCCCCAAAATTCACCCCAAAATTTCCACCCAAAATCCCAAAAATTTACTCCAAAAATTCCCACTAAAAATTAGGATTTTTAATGCCCCAAAATCCCCAAAATCCACCCCAAAATTCCCACTAAAAATTGGGATTTTCAGAGCCCCAAAATCCCCCCAAAAATTCACCCCAAAATTCCCACCTAAAATCCCTCAAAAAACGCCAAAATTTCCACTAAAAATTGGGATTTTTAGAGCCCCAAAATCCCCAAAAATTCACCCAAAATGCCCCCAAAATGACCCCAAAAGTTCCCACTAAATATCGGGACTTCAGAGCCCCAAAATCCAAAAAAATTACCCCAAAATCCCGACTGAAAACTGAGATTTTTTAAGCCCCAAAATCCCTCAAATTCACCCCAAAATTCCCACCCAAATTTCCCACTAAAATTGAGATTTTTTAGAGCCCAAAAATCCCCAAAATTCACCCCAAAATTTCCTGCTGAAAGGGGGAATTTTTAAAGCCCCAAAATCCCCAAAATTCCCAACTAAAATTTCTCAAAAAACCCAAAATTCCCACTAAAAATTGAGATTTTTAGAGCCCCAAAAATCTCAAAAATTCACCCAAAATATGGAATTTTTAAAGTCCCAAAATCCCCTAATTTCACCCCAAAATTCCCACTAAAATTTGGAACTTTTAGAGCCCCAAAATCCCCCAAAATTCACTCAAAATGCCCCAAAAATGACCCCAAAAATTCCCATTAAAAATCGGGATTTCAGAGCCCCCAAATCCCAAAAAATGACCCAAAAATTCGCCACAAAAATCAGGATTTCAGACCTCCAAAATCCCAAAAAATGACCCCAAAATTCTGATTGAAAAATGGGATTTTTGAAGCCCCAAAATTACCCAAATTCACCCCAAAATTCCCACCCAAAATCCCCGAAAATTCCCACTAAAATTGAGATTTTTGGAGCCCGCAAATCCCCAAAAATGACCCCAAAATTCCCACTAAAAATTGGGAAATCCCCAAAATTCACCCAAAAATTGGAATTTTTAGGAGCCCCAAAACCCCCAAAATTCACCCCAAAATTCCCACTAAAAATTTGGATTTTTAAAGCCCCAAAATCCCCCAAATTCACCCAAAATTCCGACTCAAAATTGGGATTTTTGATGCCCCAAAATCCCCAAAATTCTCCCCAAAAATCCCAAAAAACCCCAAACCCCCTCCCAGTACAAACCAGTACAAACCAGTAAAGAAAAACCCCAAACCAGTATAAACCAGTACAAATCAGTCACCCCAAATCCCTTCCCAGTTCATCCCACTTCATCCCAGTGACCCCTAAACCCCCTCCCCGTACAAACCAGTAAGGAAAACCCCCAAACCAGTACAAACCAGTATAACCCAGTACAAACCAGTACAAACCAGTATAAACCAGTAACTCCCAGGGTCCCCCAGCGCCAGGCCCTGGTGCTGAGGCACTCCCTGGAGGCCACCGAGCATCGAGAGATCCCAGTTCAAACCAGTACGGACAGGTGAGGGCACTGGGACGGGGACTGAGGGGCACTGGTTTATACTGGAAAGAACTGGGAGTGGGTTTGGGGTCACTGGTTTATACTGGGATGAACTGGGAGTGGGTTTGGGGTCACTGGTTTATACTGGGATGAACTGGGAGTGGGTTTGGGGTCACTGGTTTATACTGGGATGAACTGGGAGTGGGTTTGGGGTCACTGGTTTATACTGGGATGGACTGGGAGTGGGTTTGGGGTCACTGGTTTATACTGGGATGGACTGGGAGTGGGTTTGGGGTCACTGGTTCATACTGGGATGGACTGGGAGTGGGTTTGGGGTCACTGGTTTATACTGGGATGAACTGGGAGTGGGTCTGGGGTCACTGGTTTATACTGGGATGGACTGGGAGTGGGTTTGGGGGTTACTGGTTTATACTGGTTTAAACTGGTTTCGGGGTTTCTGGGCGTGGTGTAACCTTTGCCCCCCCAAAAGGTGAACTGACCACGCCCCTCGTCAGGCCATGCCCCATTCCCTTATATGGAGTGACAACAAGGGCGGGGCAAACTGGGCGGGGCCTGGGGGTTACTGGGTTGTACTGGGAGGGAGTGCGAGGGGCCAACACGGCTCTGACCCCGCCCACTGCGCCGATATGCAAATTTATGTAAATGGGAGCACAAATAAATGCGAATGACGTCACTGACCACGGGGCCTGGGAGTTACTGGTTTGTACTGGGAGGCACCTGGGCGTGGCTCTGACCCCGCCCACCTCACCGAGGCGCCAGCCTTATGTAAATTTATGCAAATGAGAGGCGAAATAAACGCGGGTGACGTCATTTGTACGCCGAGGAGCAAAGCGGCGCCGCGGGGCACGACGGGATACACCGAGGCCCCAAATGACCCCAAAATTGTCCCGAATTTCCCCCCCCAAAAATCCGCCCCAAATTTCCCCAAAAATCCCCAAAATTCCCCTCAAATTTCCCCAAAATCTAAAAAAATTCCCAAAATTTCCTCAAAAGTCCCAAATAATCCCCAAATTTTACCAAAATCCCCCCAAAAATTCCCAAAATTTCTTCAAAAATCCCTCAAAATTCTTCAAAATTCCCCAAATATCTCCCCCAAAATTGTCCCCAAATCCCCCCAAAATCGACCAAAATTCTCCTGAATTTCCCCCCAAAAACAGCCCACAAAAATTCCCAAAATTTCCTCAAAAATTCCCCAAATTTTACCAAAATCCAAAAAAATTTCCCAAAATTTTGTCAAAAATCCCCCCAAATTCCCCAAAATTCTCAAAATTTTTTCAAAAATCCTCCAAATTCTCCCAAATTTAGCCAAAATCAAAAAAAATTCCCAAAATTTCCTCAAAAGTCCCAAATAGTCCCCCAAAATTCCCAAATTTCCCTCCCAAATCAACCAAAATTTCTCCCGATATGACCCAAAATGGTCCAAAAATTCCCAGGATTTCACCATTCCTTCTCCGAATTCCTCTGAATCCCCCGAATTTCCCCCTAAAATTCCCAAATTTTCCCAAAATTCCCCCAAATAACCCCAAAATTTCCGGAAAAAACCCCCCAAATTTCCCCCAAAAAGTCCCAATTTTTTTCCCAAATTCCTCCCAAAATCCCCCAAAATTTCCCCCCAATTTTTTCCAAATTACCTGAAATTTCCCCCAAATTCTCCCAAATTTCCCAAAATATTCCCCCAAATTTGCCCCAAAATGACCCCAAATCCTCAAAATTCTCCCAAAATTCCTTCAAAACTCCCCAAAATTCCCCCAAATTTTCCCAAAATCTGGCAAATTCTCTCCCCGCAGAGCGCCCACCGGTGGCCCTCGAGGTCGGAAAGTTTTGGGGGGAAAACCCCGAAATTTGGGGTGAAAATTTGAGAATTTGGGGGAAATTTGGGATTTTGGGGGTCGTTTTTAGGGGAATTCTGGGGGGAAAATGGAGGATTTGGGAAATCTGGGAGAATTTTGGGGAAATTTTGGGAGATTTGGGGTGAAAATTGGGAATTTGGGGATTTTGGGGGGAATTTTTAGGGGATTTTGTGGGAAAATCAGGAAAATTTTGGGATTTTTTGATGGTTTGGGGTCGTTTTTAGGGGGATTTTTGGGGAAATTTGGGGGAAAAACCCCAAAATTTGGGAAAATTGGAAAAAAATTGGGAACATTTGGGGGGATTTGAAAGATTTGGGACTTTTTGTGGAAAATTTTGGGGAATTTTGGGGGAATTTTTTGAGGATTCTGTGGGAAACGTGCGGAATATTAAAAAAAATTGGGAAAAATTGAGAAAAATGGGGGAAAATTGGGAAAAAATTGGGAAAAATGGGGGAAAATTGGGAAAAAATTGGGAAAAATTGGGAAAAATTGGGAAATTTTGGGAATTCTGGGGGAAAATTTTGGGAATTTTTTCGAGGAAAAAATTGGAATTTTTTGGGGGGGAAATCTGGAGTTTTTGGGAAATTTGGGGATTTTTGTGGGAATTTTGAGGGATCCCCCCTCTGCCCCATAGATCCCGAATCCCAAATCCCGCCCCACAGATCCCATCCCCGCCCCCCAGATGGCTCCTGCCCCACAGATTGTCCCGCCCCCGTCTCTGCCCCACAGGAGCCGCTGGAGCCGCCCCACAGGATCCGGCGCCCCCCGAGTGACCTCCTGAGCAACCCCTGCCACGGTGAGCCCCACGGCTGAGCCCTGACCCACGGATCTGTGACCCACGGCTGAGCCCTGACCCACAGAGCCCGGACCCACAGATCCCGGACCCACAGAGCCCTGACCCACGGCTGAGCCCTGACCCACAGAGCCCTGACCCACGGATCTGTGACCCACAGAGCCCTGACCCACAGTTCCCTGCCCCACAGATCCCTGCCCCACAGATCCCTGCCTTGCCAGGGGCCGGGGCTCAGGCCTTGGCCTTTTGGATTCATGGAACACATCCAGGTTTGCTCAGCACCAGAGACACCTTTGCCTTGTCTGTCCCCACCTGTCACCAGTGCCTGCAGTGATGGAACCTGGGGACACTTTCTCCATTGGGTCTCTCTGTGTGTCCCATTAAAACGGCAAAAAACTTCAGTGTTTTAATTTACCTTTGAGCTCTTGAGAAGTTTTTGGAACACTCTTTCAGGGACAGAGTTGAATGGAAACACCAAATCCACGGGAGGGTCGTTCAAGTCCTTGTGCTGTTTCTGTGCTGCTGAGCTGGGCCGGGCTCCTGGCACAGAGGCAGCTCCTGGCAACAAAGGAAACTTTTAGAAAGACATTTCTCCTGAGGAGAAATCCTCCTTCAGATGGGTCACCTGTATCATTTGAAATGTAGACTCAGAGTGAAAGTTTACAGTGGCATAACAACCTTTTCTGTTCCTTTCTCATTAATGGTTAACCCTCTCCTTTTTGTTTGTTTTGGTTAATTTTGCTTTTAACAGTAGAGAACATCATTCTTACATGGAATATTAGGTTTTGCACTTAGGCTAATTGATATCTACGCCTATAGAACCCATACCTATGGAATATTAAGTTTTAAATACAATACGTATGTTTCATAAGTAAATAAACACGTTGAAGTGAACAAGTGTCCCCCAGCCCCTCCAGGATCCCCAACTGTTCCCTCAGCGCCCATTCGCCCGCCCCCAAAGCGTCCCCGGATCCCTTGAACGCTCCGACCCCACAGATTCCCCTTAGAGCGACTTCAGGGAATTCATCTCCAATCATCCCCCCTGGCCTCGGAGCCCCTCGGAACACGGTTCTGCGCCTAAAAACTCCTGCCCCGCCCCGCGCCCTAGAGAGCTCGGTGACAGCTCCCCAAGCTCCCCGCAAGTGCTCCCGAGCCGTACACGTTCCCCCCGAGGACCTCAAACCCCGGCTCGGACACAAAAGTGTCCCCAAAGCGCCTTCCCGGAGCCCCAGACGCCCCGTTCGAGCCACTTCCGGGACTACAGCTCCCAGCATGCTCCGCGGCGCACTCGGAGCGCTACTCCAGCCGTGACTCCATCTCCCATCATGCCCCGCGCCCCGCCGACAGCCATTGGAGCTGCGCCTCCATCTCCCGTGATGCTCCGCGGCGCCGTTCAACCCTGTTCTACCCGCGCCTACAACTCCCATCATCCCCTGCGCCACAGAGAGTCCCCTCAGAGCCCCCCAGGTGCCCGCCCGGACCCCGAAGGGCCCCGGATTCCCCTCCCTGACCTCCAAGTGCCCCCCTGGACCCCGAATTGTCCGACAGAATCCCTAAGTGCCCCTCCAAGTGTCCACCCGCTTCCCAAATGTGTCCTCCAGACCCTCAAGTTCTCTCCAAATTCCCTGCCCCAAATGTGCCCCAGAAATGTCTCCATGAACCCCAAAGTGGCCCCTTTTACCCTGTCTGAGAAAATGCTAAAGAAGATGACAAAAGGACTAAAAACAGAGCAAATCAGCATGAAGAAGAAGAAATCAATTGCCAGTAGTGGTCAAGCAATTCATGAAGGGAAGTGTGTTACTTAGAACCAATGACCAATAGCTTTTTTTGTTCCTAAAAATATATTGATTTTTTAATGTCAATATAAAAATTAGGTAATAAAATATAGAAAAATGTTATTATAAAACTGAAAAATAAATTTCTAATTTTATTATTTACATAAGTTTGTTTTTATTAAAAAATGCTGAATTTTCTTTTATGTTTTGGGAGCGCAGTCCAAGGTGGGTGATGTCACACGTGGTGAGGTTGGGTGAGAAGCAGGTTGTCCAAACAGGGTCAGCCTGCAAGGGGCTCATTCTTCGCTGTGCTCAGAACTCCTAAGGAGACATTCAGAACCAAGATCACCTAAAGAATGCTTCAGTCAACTCTTCAATGAAATTAAAAATAAAAAAAATACTCCTGCAATTAAAAAACCAAAAATCACGAGGTGCGCTTTGATATCTTCCTCCTTAAGAGAATTCCGAACTGATTCCACGCAGCTGCACAAGCCATGGAGACTTGAAGACAACTGAAGGAAGACCAAGAGCTCCGCAGGGATTTCGGTGGTTTTTTATCCGGTGGATTTGGGGCTGAGTCCAGGAGCCCCGAGGAACAGACCCCTGAGGAACACCACTGGTGACCGGCTGCCAGCTGGATGCGGCGCCATTCCCCACCACCCTCTGCCTTTGCCTCCCCAGCAAAGAGTGCTCCTGTCCAAGCCGTGGGCCGCCAGCTTTCCCAGGAGTGTGCTGTGGGAGACAGTGTCAAAGGCCTTGCTGAAGTCCAAACAGACAACATCCAAAGCCTGTCCCACATCCACCACGCAGGTCACCTGTTCATAGAAGAGGCAGGTTGGTCAAACAACACCTGCCCCTCCTAAACCCGTGCTGGCTGGCTCTGATACCCTGGCCGTCCTGTAGGTGCTGCATGATGACACTCAATATAAACTGCTCCGTGACCTTACCGGGTACTGAGGTCAGGCTAACTGGCCTCTATTTACCAGTTCCTCCTTCCCACCCTTTTTGTGAATGGCTGTCACACTGGCCAGTTTCCGGTCCTCCGGATCCTCACCAGTGAGCCAGGACTGTTGGTAAATGATGGAGAGCGGCTTCACAAGCTCATCTGCCAGCTCCCTCATCACCCTGTGGTGGATCCCACTTGGGCCCACAGATCTGTGAACATCGATTTGGCTCAGCAGTTCTCTGGCTGCCTCCTCCTGGATAACAGGGGCACCATTCTATTCCCTGACACCATCTACCAGCCCAGGAGGGCAGCTGTCCTGAGGACAAGCCATATTCCCACTAAAGACTGAGGCAAAGAAGGCGTTAAGCACTTCTGCCATCGCCTCATCTGCAGTTCCTAAGTTCCCTCCCACATCCAGCAGAGAACAAAGGTCGGTTTTTAGCCTTCCTTTTGCCGTTAATATATTTGTAAAACCATTTTTTATTTTCCTTCACAAACTTGCTGCCGTTGGTAGGACATTTAGTGACAGAAGCTGCAGCTCGTTCTCCAGGAAGGGTTCTTGGAAAGAGCAGACAGGACTGTGGAGAAGATTCTGGGAAAGCTGAAACAGCTTTTAAAAAATGAAACAAAAATGGAAAGAACCAATCCAAGATGGTTTTCTCTATTTATTTCTATGCTCCCTTTTTCCATTTTGCACTACTTCTCCATTCCATTAACTACAAATGGATCTCACCTCTAAGATCCATGACTTGGCAAGTTTTAGACGCTGTAAAATACCATGAGCTACACACAATTTGCCTACCCCCGTTTTTCTTGGAAAGCAATGCTGGAGACGCAAGTGCAGTGCTTGGGCCAGGTACGAATTCTGCATTCAAGGAATGTTCTCTGACAGTGTGTGACCCTCAGCAGGGACAATGCACAGCAGCAGCCAAGGGGATTGCTCTGCCACAGTGCAGGAGTCAAGGCTCTGGGTCTTGGCTCAACGGGGCAAAGTTCCCGTGTTTGGAAGGCTCAGGGGCTGCCCCCGGGCCGCGCGGGGCTCGGCGTGGGGCTGAGCGGGCAACGGACAAACGGACCCGGGGAAAAACGGCCCCGGGGCTTCAGTTGCAGCGGCAGCAGCGGCAGCAGCGGCAGCAGCGGCAGCAGCGGCAGCAGCAGCAGCAGCAAAAAAAAAAAAAAGCTCCTCTTGCGACTCCCTCCTGCTTCTCCTCTCCCTCTCCTGCAGTCCCACACCCGCGCCCAGTCTCCCTGTCCCGATGTCCCCCTCCTCTCCCAGTGTCCCTCTCCCCTGCAGGGCCGGGCCATGCCCCCGGCCCGCCCCCGGCCCCGGGCGGGGCTGCCCCGTCCCCGCCCCCGGGCCTCCCACCGCGCTCTCGCCTCCGCCCGCCTCTGGCTGTCCTGGCGATGGCGGTGCTGGGCGGGGATCGGTGCCTGGGCCAGGGACAGTATCGCCGCGCTTTGCCTCCGCCTGTTCCGAGCCCGGCCCCGGCCCCTCCCGGGCCCCGCGGACACACGCGGCGCGGCCGCTCCCGCCGCCTGCGCTGCGCCTTCCCCGGCCCGAGCTCCGCCGCTGGCCGGCGCGGCCGCCGGCCCCGAGCCGCCAGTGTCGCCTTCCCAGGAGCGAACGCCTGGGGATGCCCGGCCTGGGGTGGTTGAGGGGCGCTCAGGGGCCGTTCCTGGCCCCAGGCCGAGCGCTGACAGCCGCGTCTCTCCGGCAGGGAAGGCGCAGCAGGGCCTCCAGGAGCTGTACCGGCTGGGTTCGCTGCTGGGGCGCGGCGGCTTCGGAACTGTCTTCGCGGCGACGCGGCTTTCGGATGGCGCCCCGGTGAGCGGCGGGCGCAGGAGGAGGGGGTGCAGGAGGAGGAGGAGAAGGGCGGAGGAGGAGGAAGAGGATGGGGCTGGGCAGGGCGGGCGGTGAGCTCAGCCCGCTGCTCCCCTTGCCTTGCAGGTGGCCATCAAAAGGGTGCCACGGAACCGTGTCCAGCACTGGGGAGAGCTGGTGAGTGAGCGGGGGCCAGCGGGAGAAGCCGGGGCGTGCCGGGCGGGGACGAGCCGAGGCCCGGCAGGGTGGAATCCGCCAGGACGCCTCGAGGGAGAGCGGGCGTGCGGCCACTGGAGGGTGCAGAACATCCCGGGCAGGGTGAGCGCTTCCCCACCCCTGGCAGGGCCTCAGCCCCACTGACGGCATCGTGGTCCTCCCACAGCCCAACGGCACCAGCGCACCGCTGGAGATCGTGCTGCTGGACAGGGTCTCCACTGGCTTCCCTGGTGTGGTCCAGCTGCTGGAGTGGGTGGAGCTCTCCAACGACATCGTGATGGTGCTGGAGCGCCCGGAGCGGTGTCAGGACCTCCAGCATTTCATTCGGGCACGGAGGTTCCTGTCCGAGGAGGTGGCGCGGGAGCTGTTCCGCCAGGTCCTGGAAGCTGTGCGGCACTGCACCAGCTGCGGGGTCCTGCACAGGGACATCAAACCCCAGAACATCTTGGTTGACCTGGCTACCGGGCAGGCCAAATTGATTGACTTTGGCTGTGGCACCTACCTGCAAAAGACAGCATACACTCAATTTGCAGGTGAGCCCACGCAGGACTGTGCTCCCGGTCCCAGCATCTCATGGCCCAGCCTGGGTGTGGCAGCAGGGACTCTCCCTTTTGCTGCCAGACACGGCACTGAGTCTTCAGCCAGGTGGCTTTTGAGCAGGGGTGTGTGAGGGGCCAGCTTCCAGCCCTGCTGGCAGCCTTTGCCAGCCACTCTGCCCAGGACTGGCGCTGGGGTTGGGGCAGGCAGCTCGACAAAAACACCTGTGGGTGAGAGTAGCAGAGAAGCGGGGGCTAGAAGCAGTGCAGCAGCCAGTTTGGTGTGCAGGCAAGAATGGGCTTGGGCTGCTCTGCCTGCCTTATTTGCCCTGGCTTCATAATGTTTTTTGGGGCAATGCAGGCAGGGAGGATGAGGGCATGGTTTTTCCCCGGCGCCGAGTGGGTTTTTCCTTTGGATGTCATGGCCAGGCCTTGCCACGGCTTCCGCTGCCCCCTTCCGACACTAGTAGCTTTTTTTCCAACCCTGAGTTTGTAAACAAGTCACTGGTGCTGGTGAGAGAGCAGCAGGTCACCCCACGTGCCACTGGTGCAGCCCCCGCATGCCCAGGGATGCTGGGGCCAGGCTCTGGGAGCAGCAGCATCCCCCTGATGAACTCCATCTGTATTCCATAGGAACACCATCCTACAGCCCCCCGGAATGGACCCACTGTGGCTGGTACTATGGCGAGCCAGCTACCATCTGGTCCCTGGGCATCCTGCTGCACCAGATGGTCTGTGGAAGACACCCTTTCAGGAGGGGTCAGAAGATCAGCTGGGGCCATCAGCTCTCCCTGCCACAACGGCTCTCTCAAGGTGGATGCTCATCTCTGGGCACGGGGGGAATACCGGTGCTGGGAAACAGCAGTTGGCTTGTGAGCATCCTGCTCTGGCAGCTGCTGAGGAGGTGGCACATGTCCTGCTCTCCTGATCTCCTCCAAAACAGGGAATGGGTGGGAAAGTTTAGGCCCAGCTCTGAGCACATGCAGCATGGCCTGGGCATGGGAATAGTGGGACAGGAGCTTTCTCCAACTGACTGGCGGCTTCTGGTTTCTCTCCCCAGATTGCCAAGATCTGATCAGGTCGTGTTTATCAGTGCACTCCTTGGACAGGCCCTCATTAGAAGACCTGTTCTGTGATCCTTGGATGCAGGATACTCATCTGCCCTAGAAGAAGGGAGAGAGCCACAGGCACACTTTGATGCAGGGCCCTGGTAAGTTCCAGCTGCACACATGCCTTGGCGATCAGAAGCAGAGCAACCCAGACTTTTTGTCCTGCCTGTGTCACTGCGCAGGGCTCATGGGATGGGCACAGGCAGCCCTCGTGCTGGAGCCGAGCTGCTCTGCCCAGCACTGGTGGCTGCCATCCAGGCTGGTTTTGCTTGTCCTGGTTCACTGACAGCTGGGGCCCTGGGCAGAGCCCTGAGAGCCTGGTCTCACCCCCAGGGAACGAGAAGGAGCCCCTGGAGAAGCTGGACAATGTGGGGCTGCTGCTGCTGGAGACAGCGAGGACAGCATCAAGGATGAAAACCTCTTCTGGGACCTGGCCACCACAAAGGTGAAGATGATTGACTTCGATTCTGGCATCTTCTTCAAAGCCAGGCTCCACAGCCAATTTGCAGATGAGTCCACGCACAGGGGGATGCTCCCAGATTTGGGCATTGCACGGCCTGTCCAGGAACCACAGGTTCCTCCCTTTGCTGGGGCAGGTCCAACTGATTGTTCAGTGGGCTGCCAAGCTGCTTTTTGGCAGGGCTGGGGGCACAGGCTGGGGTGGTTACAAAATGGGAGTTGGCTCCTGGCCCTGCCAACAGCCCCCACCACCCACCATGCCCTGGGCTGGGGCTGGGGCAGCCAGCCCGACACAAACAAACCCCCAAGGTGGGAGCAGAGGTGGGACTCCAGAGCCTGTCCATGGGCTGCTTTGCTTGGCAGGCAAGGAAGGGCTTGGGCTGCTCCACTGCCCTTGTTTGCTTTAGGATCACCATTATTTTGGGGGGCAGTGCAGGGGGGAAGAGTGAAAGCACGGGCTTCCCTCACTGGTAGGTGGGTTTTTCCCAAGCATGTCGGAATTGGCCCTTCCTCAAGCCCCTGACAGAGATCACATCTTTTAACTTTTCCCTTGTTTCCCCTTTTTGTCTGTTAATTTGTTGTTTGTTTTTCTAAAGGAAGTGTTCTAGGTGGTGTCCAGTCTGGATTGGGAAGTGCTTGGGACCATCTGTGGCGTGGATGGGCCGCGCCCTTGGAGAAGGCTGAGGACGTGGTTTGGGAGCAGCTTTTCTTCCAGCGGCGGATGGCGTGAGGTGGGTCCCCGTCTTCTTGGCACGGGTGGGGTAAGAGCTTTTGGGAGATGGCAGCCAGCACAGGAGCATCTTGCTCTGGGCAGCTGCTGAGGGCTGGATGCACCGTGGCTGGCTGCAGGCTGGGCACACGTCCTGCTAGCAATGATGGGCAGCTTTGGGCCCAGCCCTGAGCACGGCCAGCGTGGCCTGGGCACTGCGGGCGGCTGGGACAAGGGCACAGGAGCCTTCAGCTGACGGGCGGTTTCTGGTTTCTGTCCTTGCAGCCGGGCTCTGCGGGTGCTGAGGCTGCTCTGGGCTCTGCCAGGGCTCTGCTGGGCTCAGCACCGGGCCGGGATCAGCCAAAGAAGAAACGGTGTGCCCTGCAGCAGAGACTTGCCTTGAGCATTTTGGCAATGCGGCTCAAGTTTGCAGAGTGTACATCTCCAAGAGAAAACATGATACCGCCCAAAAAATAAACTTCTTCAATACCTTCTGAAATGAAATCAATCTGGGATGGCCCCAAATGACATTTTTAAGCTTGCTCAAGCTGTAGCTCAGCTCTTCTCTGAACAGTTCTGTCCTCCACCTGCCTTTTCCTTCACAATGCTCTCTATTTTTCCCCAGTGAGTTCCCAGCCCATGCCAGTCTCCATCACACTGTTGCCTTTCTTGGTGCCCCTCAGCATGAGGAAGACTGAGTCCCAGGCTTAGGGACTGGCACTGGCTGAAGAGTAGCAATGTCTCAGTGGCCCAGAGACATTTTAGTGTCATTCAGAGCTGCTCTCCAGCCCTCAGCTCTCCTCACTGCTGAGTTCCCACTCCCTTTTTGTCGTCCTTCCAGCAGGATGACCAAGGGGCTCTTGGATGTCTCTGTATCCATGCACAGAAGGCTCTGTCTGCGCCAGGGTTTCCATTATGTCTTTGTACCTATGGGTATGGAATGAACACAGAGAGGGAAAGTGTCAGGCATGGTGCTTGTGCACTCCTTCCTTTCTATACAAGACACATCCATGCACACCCCACATACAGATGTATTAAAAGGATAGGGATGGATAGAGATTTTCCACAGAGCTCTAACTTTGGCTCACTTGCAAGCTGGAAGCCAGGGGATTTTTTCCCAGCTTTGTGTGAGTAGGTGTCTAAGAGCTGAGGAGAGCAGCATTTAGAAGCAGTTTCAGGATTTCTAGGCAGGAAATGGAGCTGACAACCATCAGTGTAACTCGCTGTATTCATCGGGATGGGCTGCTGGTTCTTTAGGAATGTGGCACAATGGAGAGACAAGACTTGGAACAATCCCAGCTCTCTGTGGATTTGTGCAAAGGGAGAGCAGCAGGAAAACTTTGTGTCTGCTTTGGGGGACACAAGGTCCACGGAGCTGGGGTGGCAGAGGGAAACGCGGGCTGGTGGCAGGTGAAGTCCTGTTTCATGACATCCCAGAGTGGCACAGGACAAAGCTAAAAGCACCCACCACCCCACTGATGAAATCCTTGGGCTGCAACACATAGTATAGGAAAAACTGCTGTCACACAATCCATTGGGATTTAAAACTTTCATTTGCAACACTTTTGCTCCAAGTTTCAAACTGCCAAATTTTTACACTCAAGATGCAGTTGTGCACAATCCATCTTTCAATTTCCTATTGCTTTAAGTTTAAATTTACTTCATATTAGGAAATAATTCCAACATCTGCAAAAGAATGCAGCTGATGAATCCTTGCCATGAGCACATTTACAAAGCAACTGAGTTCTCATTTCAAAACATCACTTACATCTTTTTAATCCACACTTATGGAAGACTTTTAACTACACGGTTTTGGGGCAGTTTTTATCTTTTGTATTTTTTCCGGTTTTCTCTTTTCTCTTTTTTTTTCATCCTTTTTTTTTTTTTTTTAACAGAAAACACATCCTAAAGAATGTGTTTCCTTTGTTCCCTGTTCCTGTATGGAGCAGCTCCCTTCCCGCTGGCCCTGCAGGGCTGAGGCTTTTCCCCGTTGCTGGGCACAGACTGATGGAGCAGCACTGCTGAACACGGGGACACACAGAGGGAGCAGAAGCAGCTGCCTGTGTCCACCTGCAGCTCCAAGGCCCAAACTAGTTCCCCCCTGTCCACGCTGTTGGGGGGTCACACTTTTATTGGGGTCCCTCATCTATTCAGTCCCCACCCTCCCCGGGCTGCTGGGAGTCCCAGGAACCCTTAAAGCTCCCCCCTCTTCTGTCTCCCCACCTACGGATACTGGGAGTGACTGGGCTTACACCGGGAGCAGCCACTTCCAGCACCGCGACTCCCGAACCCCCTTCCCGGCCATCCCGCCCCTCCAGCCCCTAACGGGGTCCCGGCAATCCCAGGGGTCCCCCCCCTCTCAGGGTCCCCGCTTTGCGGTTCTGGGCTCTCCTCTCTCTGGGCTCCCGCTCAGGGAAGCGGCGGCTCTCCCGGGCTCCCCAAACCCGTGTCCCCCCGCCACCGCCGGGGCTCTGCCGACACCGGGACACCCCAGAAACACCTCCCGGGGAGCGCCCGATGTCCCCCCGAGGGGCATCTGCTGCTCGGCTTTGGATCCCCGCGAGCTCCAAACATCCCCCCAACAAACCCCAAACCCAGGGACCTCCCGGGATATTTGGGGCGAGCTCCCCCTCCCCGGCCACCTGCGGGATGGGGGCGATGATCCCGGCGGTGCCGCCAGTTCAGGGAGCGCTGGAGCCGCCGCTCCCTCCCCTCGTCTTCTCCTCCCGCTCCTGCCGCCGCTGCGCCTCTTCCTCCCTCCCTCCTCCTCCTCCTCCCCCGTGCCTGACTCCGGACTGGGAGGGCGGGGCCAAGGAAAGGGCGGGAACTGGGGCGGGAAAGGGGCGGGGTCAAGGACAGGGCGGGAATCGTGAGGGGAAAGAGTCGGGGCGAAGGCGACCCGCGGTCCTAAAACCGCCCGGGTTCGCTTAAAATCACCAAAATGCGCCTAAATTTCTCCAAAAGAGCCTAAAATCCACCCTAACACGGATCAGGTTTGGCCTCAAATCACCCTAAGAGGCCTGCAATCCCCACAAAGTGGCCTAAAATCACCCAAAGGGCACTAAAAGCCACCCTATAGCCACAGGGTTCGGTCTAAAATCAGCCCGTTGGGGATAAAATCATCTAAAGGGGTCTAAAACCAACCAATATCGTCTAAAATTGCCCCGACTGGTTTAAATCCACACAAAATGGCAAAAAATCCCCTTAAAACTCCTAAAAAGGGCGTAAAATCAACCCTGAAAAGACCTGGTTTGGCTTAAAATCAATGAAATGTACCTAAAGCCCACCCTAAAACCCACCAGATTTGGCCTAAAATCATCCAAAGGGGCCGAAAATCCACCCTAAACCTGCCCAGTTTGGCCCAAAATTACCCTTAACCCGCCTAAAATCTCCGGGACTGGGACCGAGACTGGGACCGAGAGCGGCAGCGGAACCAGCCCCGAGACTGGCACCGCCCAGGGACGGGGACTGAGAACGAGATTGGCGCCGGGAGCGCTCCGGGACCAAGAGCGGCACCGGGACCGGCACCGGGACCGGCACCGCCCGGAGACCGGGACTGAGACCGGCAAAAAATGGCTCGAACCGCACCAAAAACGCCCCTAAAGAGACCAAAAATGCCCGAAAAGTGACAGAACATGGCCACAAAATGGCCCCCAAATGACCCCAAACTGACTAGAAATGCCACTGAAATTACAAAATACGGCTGAAAATGACCCAAAGCGTGACCAAAAATGACCCAAGAGTGACAGAAAATTGCCCAAAATGCCGCAGGATGGGGGAGCGCCCGGAGACACAGAATTCCCAAAAAATTTAAAAAAAAAATCCCCCCAAAACTGCATACAAAAGGAAAACTATAGAAAAAAACAAACTGAAAAAAGCCTCAAAATAGCTCAAAAAAGAAAAAAACCCAGAAAATGCCTGCAAAAATTCCAGTAATATTCCCAAAATTTCCCAGACTACCCAGAATTTCCCAAATCCCCAAAAAAGTCCAAAAATTTCCCTAAACACCAACAAAAATCACCCAGAAAATAAAAGAAAAAAACCAAAAAATCCAAATCCTAAAAATGTCCAGAAATATTTTAAAAACCCCCCAAACTCCCCAAAAATTCTCCAAAATTATCTAAAAATCCCCCAACTCCTCAGATTTCTCAAAATTCCCAACATATTCCCCAAAGCCCGCAAACAGCAACAGAAAACACTCTAAAAATGCAAAAACACCACCCCAAAAGTCCTAAAAATACCTCAAAAATCCCCTCAAAATACACAAGACGTCCCCCAAAATGAAAAAAAATCCCTCCAAAATTCCCAAAAATCCCACGACCCCCTAGAACTGCCAAAATCCTTGAAAATTCCCAGAAATTCCTACACTTGCTCTCAATGAAGTTGTGCAGCAGGCAGGACTTGCCCGTGCCGTGCTGCCACTCACCGAGAACTTGAAGAGGATATCTAGGAAAAAGAATTCCCCAAATTCCCAAGTTAGGACCCAAAATTACCCAAAATTCCCACCCTTTGACCCGAAATTCCACAAGTTCCTGCGTTTGGACCCAAAATTCCTCCAAAATTCCTCCAAAATTCCTAACAGAGGCCCCAAAATTCAAAAAAAAAAATCCCAGTAGAGCGCCCAAAATTGCCCAATTTGGACCCCAAATTTCCAAGAATTAGCTGTACAGAGCCAAAAATTCACAAAAATTTCCTTTATGGGCCCCAAAACTCCACTATGGAGATGCCAAGACTCCCCCAGACCCCCTCACATCCCATGCAGAGAACCCCAGATCCCCTATAGGGTCCCCCAGGCGCCCCCGGACCCTCTATCGAGCCCCTACATATCCCCTCAGACCCCCCTGGGGACCTCCAGACCCCCCCAGACCCCCCAAATCCCCCACAGGGACCCACAGACACCCCCAGACCTCTCCGGACCCGCTACAGGCTCCCGCTGACCCCTAGAGATCCCCTACAGACCCCCCAAATCCCCCAAAACGCCACAGAGACCCCCCAAATCCCCCACAGACACCCAGACCCCATTTAGGGACGCCCCGACCCCCTTTACGGACCCCGCTGGACCCTCTACAGAGCCCCAGACCCCGATAGAGCCCCGAGACCCGCCCAGCCCCCTTTAGGGATCCCCAGACCGCCCTAAAGCCCCTACAGACCGCCCCAAATCTCCTGCAGATCCCCCACCAAATCCTCTAAGGAGACTTCCAGGTCCTCTCAGACCCCTATAGATCCCCTACAGATCCCCTATAGATCCCTTATAGACCCCCATTCCTCCACCGCAGGTCTCGGACACGCCGGAGCCGGCTCGGGGGACCGGGAACAAAGATGGCGGCGCCCGGGAGAGCCACCTCTGGGTCGTCTGCGCATGCGCCGGACGGAACGCGCCAGCAGATGGGCGGGGCCCACGGGGAAAAGGGGCGTGGCCAATGAAAGGGCGGGGAACGAATGGAACGAGGCGGGGTCAGAGAAAGGGCGGGAACTGGGAGGGGAAAGGGGCGGGGTCCAGGAAACGGCGGGAATTTTGAGGGGGAATGGGCGGGGTCAAGGGAACGCGCGGTCCTAAAAGGGCCCGGTTTGGCTTAAAATCACCCAAAAGACCCTAAAATCTCCGGCACCGAGACCGAGACCGACACCGGAACCGAGACCGGCACCGCTCCGGGACCCGCACTGTGGGACCGACACCGAAACCGGCACCAGAACTGGTACCGGAACCAAGACTGACACCGACACTGGGACCGGCGCCGGGAGCGCTTCGGAACCGGCACCGGCACCAGGACTGCTCCAGGACTGCGGCCAGAACCCAGACCGGGAGCGCTCCGGGATGGAGACCGAGACCGGCACCGGAACCAGCACCGAGACTGGCACCGCTCCGGGACCAGGACTGCGATTGGCACTGGGAGCACTCCGGGACCAAAAACGGCACCGGCACCGCTCCGACACCGAGACTGAGACCAGGACTGAAACTGGAACCGGCACTGGCACCGAGACTGGCACCGCTCCGGGATCGAGATCGGCACCGCGACCGGAATCAGCACCGGGAGCGCTCCGGGACCGAGACTGAGACCGAGGCCGAAACAGGGACCGGGATCGGACCCGGAATCGCTCCGGGATCGGCTCCAGGATCGCTCCGGGACCGCCGCGTTCGCTGCGGGGAGTTTTGGCCGCGCCCCCGGGCGGGACTGGGAGGGACGGGGAGGTTGCCCTGGGCCGGGCGGGACCGCCTCGGTTCGCATCGTTCCGAGGCCGCCACCCCGGTCCAGATGATCCCAGTTTCTATGGTTCTGATCCAGATGGTCCAGCCTGTGAAATCGCAGTCCATGTGATCCCAGTCCATGTGATCAAGAACTCTCCAAGTTTGATTTACTATCAAACCACATCCCACCCACCCAGCCCCACACAATCCCGATCCCAACATCCGCCCACAAAAATATCCCCAAACCAACTGTACCATTTAGAGTTGTAACCCGTTCATTCTTATCCCATCCCCACTCACGTGGACCCCCATGATACCCTGAGGTTGCCAGGTTCAGGTGACGACTTCTGGGATGTGATTCTTGAGTACTGGTATATCTAACAGTGTCTTCAGACCACGGCCACTCAGCTGGCTCCTGGCCATGGGAGTGTGGCAGGATACAGAGAAGTATTAATAATGTTAACATGGTTATTTTGTTTTCATGTCACTTGAAGTGTCCCCTCGGAGTTCTCCTGCAATAGCAAAACACAGAAAAATCTGCCACCTAAGGGCAGAACATTAAAATGATGGAATTATCCAGCGGGTATTTATCCGATGTTCTTTTCCTAAGGCATCAGATGCTATCCACGCAACTTTATTCAGAGAAGTTTTCAACACAAGTGGTACTTCTCCCACCGTAGGGAGGTCTACCAAAACAGGGTGTCCCGGGTCATGAACTGGATTTTCGGGATCATTTGGTCCTCTTTGTGAGGAGATTAAGCTCAGAGGATTTGGGCAAAAAGCAGTAATTTTGGCGCACCCATTCACCCCCCATCTTTCATTTTCACTTTGCACAGCTTTATGCAACCGGCCATCCCAGCCTCCCTCTTGTGGTTTCAGAAGTCGTCTTAAAAGACCATTAGTCCTTTCTACAATTCCGTTAGCTTGAGGGTAATAGGGAGTGTGAAAAGTCCATTTTATCCCTTCACCTTTTGCCCATTCCTGTACTACTTTAGCAGTAAAGTGTGACCCATTATCAGATTGAATTTCCTGTGGTTTTGGGAAAGTCCCGAACCATATCTGCAATGCTTTAACAGTGTTTTCCCCTGTAGCCCTTTTAAATGCCTCGGCCTGAACTGATCCAGATGTAATCTCAACCCCCACTAACACAAAATGTTTACCTCCTGATTGCTTAAAGGGACCCATGTAATCTACCTGCCATGCATCCCATAAGCCTTTACCTGTCCTCAAGTGTAGTGGGTCATCCTCTAAAGGATGTCTTTCTAGCCGTTTGCGACGCTGCTCACGGGCTGAAATATGCAGGTGTTACACATTTCTCTGGTAACGGGCCAAGCCCGGGCATGAGCTTCCTTGGATAAATCTTTTGTACCTGTGTGTTGTCGTTTTACATGCAGCCATTCTAATAAGTGCTCCCAATCTTCAGTGATTTCATCCTTTTTCAGAGGACTTAATTTTGCTAATTCATCAGCTCTGTTATTCCGTTCTCCTGCTGGATTATCATCTGTCTGGTGAGAGGCTACCCACCCTACAGCAAAATTCCCTTGACTTGCAATTTGTAAAATTTCTTGCCACTTTTCTTTCTGCCACACTGGAATTCTGTTAACTTCCCAATCATTCTGTTGCCAGAAAGACAGCCATTCAGTGCAGCCCTTATATACAGCATAGGAGTCAGTGTAAATACAGACAAGAGAGGTGTTTTGTGCCTCCCTCTGGAAAACACTCCAAACAGCTCTAAGTTCCCCAATTTGGGCACTGCCTTCCCCTTCTGTAATGATCCGCTCTCCAGAAGAAGTGTGCAAAGCTACAGCTCTGTATTTCCACACTTTTCCTTCACGCTTAGCTGAGGCATCAGTAAACCATGAATGTGCTGTTTGCTCAGGGGAGAAGGGAGGGGCTATTTTAAGAACTGAGGCAGGTTTGTCTTGGCTGCTGTTCAGATTCTCTGTGTCTTGTATTGGTAAATTTTTCACAGCGCCTTCAGTAATTGAAAAGATGTTATTAGAATGCTCTATTTGTGCATACCATTTCCTTACTGAGGCTCGTTGTGCTACCCCTTCAGGAGGTGGAGTCCCTGTGATCACTATTTTAATGACTCTAAAGGGACCTCTCAACACAATTGGTTGTTTTCTTGTGATCTTTTCTACTTCTATGAGAGCTTGGGTAACAACAAATAAGCCTTTCTCCCAAGTTGTAAATCTTTTTTCAGCATCTTTCAAGCCACGGGAGTAGAAGCTAACAGGTCTGATTGGGCCTTCAGGACCCCTTTGCCATATATGTACTGACAATCCTGAGGTAGCAAATCCCCATTCTACCTGAAAAGGATCTGCTGGGTGGATAGGGCCTAGGGCCTGATGAGCTGTGGCTTCAAAAATCAACAATTGTAATGCTTCTTCCTGAGAAGGGCTCCAGTCCCATTTTACTCCCTTTCTCAACAAATCATCAAGAGGTCTGGCAATAATTGAAAAATCTGGAATGTGTTTTCTCCAAAATACCAATAGTCCTAGAGCTTGTTGGAGTTCTTTTCTAGATTCAGGCATCTTGATTTGATCTAAAGAAGTTAGGGTGTCTGGTGGGATGCATGTCATACCTCCTTTCCACCAGATGCCTCAAAATTTCACTTCTTGAGAAGGTTTTTGTATTTTTCTGAGGGGATCTGCAAACCAAGGCTTTCTAAGTGGGAAATTATTTTCTGTTGAACATCCTCCACTACTTCTTTTTCTTCCCCTCCCACTAAAATATCATCTATGGACTGGTAAACAGCTACAGTGTCAGGTTTAGATAGTTCTTCTAATTCTTGGGCTAAAGCATGGTGGGCTAAAGTGGGGGAGTGTCGCTACCCTTGGGGTAGACGTGTGAAGGTATATTGCTGTCCCTCCCATGTAAAGGCAAAACGGTCCATATCTTCTTGTTGTATGGGTATCATGAAAAACATGTCTTTAACATCTATTGTTGCCGTAATAGAGTGAGCTTTCTCCTGAATTGATATTATTAATTCAGCTGTATTTGGGACCGCTGCTGTAAGAGGGTCTGTGTTGGCATTAAGCCGTCTGTAATCAACTGTCAGTCTCCACTTTCCATTGGGTTTTTTAACTGGCCAGATTGGTGAGTTAAAAGGGCTGTGAGTGTTAACAATTAGTCCTTGATCTTTCAATTCCTGAATGACTGGCTTGATGCCATCTTTAGCACCAGAGGGTAAAGGATATTGTTTCACAGAAGGGATTTTGCTGAACGGTAGGGAAGGAGCTGTTTGTAGCAGCCTGATGTTAAGGCTGGGAGCTCCGAAAGACCAGAGAAAGCCTTCTGAGTCTTCCCATTGTCTCCCAGCAAGTATATCCATCCCTAACAAACTGTCAGGAATGTTTCCGATGACCATTTGGACAGCTATTGGGTTGTCTTCTCCGGGCAGTGTGAGTTTTACTAGAGCGATACTCATAGACTCTGTAGTTCCTAGGGCATTTAAAACACAACATGGTTTTTTGCTGGGAACAAGCCCACACTTTTGGGCGTGTGTGATTTTCAATGCACTGATTTGGGCCCCTGTGTCCACAACAAAAGTTATTAATATTTGTTTGGGGCCAACTATTGCTGTAATCAATATGTCCCCTGTTCTCGGGTCCTTTGTGAGCTTCCTCAAAAACATCCAGTCTCCGTTTCTTCGCTCACTATCGAGAAACGGAGTTTCTAGTTTAAAGGAGGTTGGTGTGTTTCACTTCCCTGAAGCGGGGAGAGAGCATGCTGTGTCTCATTGCTTAAAACCTGTGTTGGGGAATGTTGTGGCTGGTTGCCCAAGGCTTGTGGAAGAGGAGGTGCACTGGGTTGTTGGTTGGATGATTCCCACACAATAGGTTTGGGACAGGGCCAATTGGAAATTATTTTAGCCAATTTATCATACGGCAATTTATCCATTACTTCTCGTGGAACTCCCCTTTTCAGCCCTAGCAACCACAGCTGCTGCCGTCTGGAAATTTGTTTTCCCTTTTCTGGTTTTTCATTAGGAGAAGCAATGTGCCTGACTCCTCTGGGTTTTTCTGGTTTGTCCTCTGAGTACTTCACTGGTCCATATTTTCTACTGTAATTTACTAACTCCTCTGCTACCTCACTCCATGTCCAAAGTTTATAACTGCTGTTAGATTGTGTGCTAGGAGTTGTAAAAGGTGAGGAGTCAGTGGAGTCAGTGGAACCAGTTTGATCTCTTGTGTGTCCGAGAAATCTTTCAAGTCTATCTACCGAGGAGATAGATGCTATTGTTTTTTGAAGAAAAATTGCTGTTGGTTTAAGAGACTCTGGCAAACCTCGAATGAAGGGGGTCATAATCTCAGGTTTGACAGGCTGTTGCATTGGCGACTCATAGCCAGAGATTAATTTTCTTTCCTGTATCATTTGCAAGCATGCAGCTTTGTGTATGTTTTCTAGGAGTTGGTCTGAGGTGCCGACTCTTGCCAGAGGGTCGCCCGTCTCTAGGGGGTTTAACCCCCCTGCCCAGTGAGCTGCACACTGTGTCAGGGAGCATGGAGCATGTGTGTTTCCTGTTGTTAAGAAAACTCCATGTCCCCAGTAGCCACTTGCTTCCTGTTCACTTAATTTAATTTGGTCGCCCCCTGTGAGGGAAACTCTGAAAACATACTCCATCTCCGATTCACTAGAGAGGCGGGAGTATTCTTTCTTTAATTTAGCTAATTCAGTGGCTGTGTATGGTATTTCTTTGGTGGTTATGTGGGGATCATGATCCTCTTCATTTATATAATTATATTCGGTTTTAATGAGAGGTCTCAAGTTGGAATAACAGTGCTCCCCACAATTTTGCATGTGTACTAATTCTTTCTGAGGGTATATTTGTTTCATTTTGTATGTCTCCTTTCCTTCTATTTCTGTGGGTAAATCTGCAGATTTTAAATTTTTGCTTCGCTCTTCTGCAAGAGAAATCTGCAGCAAATAATTCTGATTTCTTTCCTGTTCTAATTGTTTTTGCAAAGCTTCTACCAAATTCTGCAGGGATTCTATGACTGCTTTTTCTTCACTTACCCGTTCAAAACGGGTTTCTATGGCTGCCGAAAGACAGGCCCCCAAAACTGAGCAAAGAATGGTTTTATTTCTGCCCAGTTTGTATCTAGCATCATGTTGCAAAGAATATATTCTATCTACAATCTTTTCAAAGTTAAACCAATTATTCTGTGCCCACCTTTCTCCGTCTGGAGAAGGTCTAGCACCATGTTTGGCTAGCAAACCATAAAATGCATTCTTATCTTTTTCACTCATTTTGTGCAGGGACCAAAACCACTCTCAGGGAGGTACACTTAAAGTTACACCGAAGGCACAGCTAAAACTGTGTTTCCCTTTGCTTCCCTGGAATGGGCGAGGAGACCAAAACTGCCTGGGAGGTTCACCTTAGTTCCAAAGAGTTGTCTCCTCAACTACACCAAGCAGCCCAAAACACACAAAAACTAACTACAGTCCCGTCTTTTGCACAATGAGATCCTTTTGTGAAATCCTGATGACAGGGAGTGCTATACACCTGGGTGTGTACAGTGTGCGGGAATTTTCCCTGGCCCCCCTTGCTTTCTAACAGCGCTCACCCAAGTGGCGTGCTAGGTGCGGCTGAGACGAGGGTCCTTCCCCTGTTACAAGCTATACAAAACCCGCAACCCCTCTGTCCATCAAGATCCTGACCGTGACGCCCATTTCATGTCAGGGTCCACAAATATATGCAGGGAACCTGATGGTTTGTTTTAGGGATCTCAGAGCGCAAAAGACACAGCAGGGAACAACTCAGTTTACTCCATCAAAAATGCACCTTTATTTAGTGCCAACAAATGCCATAGTGGGGAGAGAAATAAAAAATAGTAGGAAAGAGAGAGAAAGAGGGGAAGGGGATTATAGCTATGAACGTGGAGGGTCGAGTCTTCGACGCCTAACGATGCCTATAGACGCGATCTTCTCCAGTGGGGTGATCACAAAAGTGAGCGGGGGTCTCCGGAGGTTTTATAGGTTGGTCAAAGCGGGAAGCAAAGCAAGGGGCACAGAGCCAAAGCGGGAACCAGCTGTGTAAAGGCTGAGTGCTCAGGAACAAGCTGCAAACCGTACCTCCAGTACGGACAGACCAGTTTGGACAGGCAGCCTTGGCTCAGTCCACTGTGACCAGTTCCATTGTTCTTGCACTCCGCTCTCATGGAGATGCATACCAGTCCTCCGAGACTTGGCAAGCGTTCCACCTCAGCCAGGCCAGGGGCTGCTTTCAGAGCCTGGGGTCTCAGTCCTCAATCATTGGAGACAGTCGTGAGGCATATCACATCCTTGGACAGACTCTGACAGCTTCCTGTCATGGGCAGAGTGGGAGCTTCAGGCAAAAGCTTCATTTCTTCACTGGAGAAACTCCTGCTGAGTCATGAGGTGGAGAAATGACACCCAACAGACACCATGGATCCTCAAACCCCTCCAGGATGCCTGACTTTTCAAATTCCATCTAAGAGAGGAGACTGGGAGTGGCTGGATCCAATCCTAGTCCCAGACTTTGTCAAAGGTTTACGTATAAAAGACTGGACAGGTGGAATTGAACTGCAATGCAATTTGTCCCCCAGGATTACCGATTCAATACCAGATATATTTCCATAAATGCAGCTATGATTGATTCTGATCAGGATTAGACAGAAAGATTTATTTACACAACAGAGCAAATAGAAAAAAGAGAGTTATTTACTCCACAGTATAGGAGCTGTAACAATTATATAGAATATAGTGCTCTAGGAAGCAATTTTGAAGTAAACAGGGCCTTGTTGGACTTGTTTGAGCCCATTCCAGGCAGAGCCTCCTGCTCCATGAGGAACTGCCTTTCCTGTGCCATGACCAGGGCAGGTCCCGCTGCAGGAAAAGCCCCAGGCCAAGCCAACACAACGAAGGGCTCGGGCACAAGTGCAGAGTGCCGTGCTGGGAGCTGTGCCAGGGAGAGCCTGAGGCACCAAAGGCACCTTGGCAGCAGCAGCTGCTTCCAGGCCATGGCCAGAAGCCTCCCTTGGCAGCCCGGCCTGCTGGCCCCCACTGCACAGCTGCTGCTTCAGGGCTCATTTCTGCCTGGGCTCTGCCCCAGCCCGCAGAGTGACACCTCAGCCCTGACTCTGGCACAGCCGCTGTGCCTGAGCCCTGCAAAGCCTCAAGGTCACCTGTGCCTCCCTGGCTCTGGCAGCCCCTGGGGCAGGGGGGGAAAGGCCAGAGAAGGGGCTGGCTTTGGCTGCTGGATGTGGGCTCCAGCAGAGACAAGGAGGAGTCAAGGGAGTGGATGGAGTCCAGCCAGCAGCCCCTTCTCCCCATGCAATCCTGGAATGGTTGGGATGGGAAGAGCTCTGCAGTGCTCATCTCATCCAAACGCCTGCGATGAGCAGGGACATCTTTCACCGGATCAGGTTTTTCAGAGCCCTGTCCCAGCTGGACCTGAATGTTTCCAGGGAGGGGGCATTGACCAGCTCTCTGGGAAAGCCTGTCCTGGTGGATCACCAGCCTCATCCTCAGAAATTTCTTCCTTATCTCTCCGCATCTGAACCTCCCTTCCTTCAGTTTAAAACCAGCACCCTTTGTCCTATTGGGACAGGCCCTCCTAAAACCTTTGTCCACCATTGCATTCCCAATGAGCCAGGTTTCCGTGGCAATTGCCGGGACAGGTGACCCAGGTGTGCTGTCCCAGTGAGGGCTGCCATGGAACCAGTGCCCAGCACTGCCCCTTTCTGCCTGGCTGAGCTGCCTTTGGCCCTGGCAGCGGCGTTTGCTGCTGGTTCCGCAGCGCCTGAGCAGCCGGCGCGGCACAGGGCAGGTGGCCGTGGCACAGCCCCCAGCAAGGGATCCCCTCTGGCTCTGGCCACTGACACCAGCCCTGGGCAAGGGGCCCAGGCACTGGGCTCAGGCCAGTGTCCGTGGCCACAGCCCCTTGCCATGGCCCCGGGCAGCTTGGGATGATGATCCAGCCTCCCTCCTGGCCCAGGCCTGGGCTGCAGCGCCCTTCCCCACAGCCTGTGTGCACAGAAGCACTTCCAGGGCTCTCTGCATTTCCCTTGCCCTCACTCTTGCCTCACTCACACACCTCCCAACAACCCACCTGGAGCTTTGACTTGCAAGGAGTTCAAAGCTTGTCTGTCCTTGAGGAGTTGGTCTAATTCTGCCTCCAGCCGACTCTAAATTTTTGTTTATCGTACATCTTCGTTGGTGTCTAAAACATTCCTTGCATGGTTCTGCCTTGGGGAAGGGGAACCTCCTTGGTGACACCTTGGGCTTGCCACAAATTGAGGAGATTGTTTGGAACTTAGGAGGTTTTGATTGCTAAGAAAGGAAGAAAACCTCTCTTTGTCTGAGTGAACCCAGTTCTCTGAGCAAAGCAGGTCCCAGGTGAGTGAGGAGAGGCAGGATGGGGTTAGGGAATGTGGAGCATGGTTGTCCAAAGTGGATCAGACCTCAAGGCACAGCTCCTCTGACCAGGCCAGACTTCCTTAGGAGAGACCCTGGATCAGTATCAGTCACTTGAATGCTGCAATGATCTCTGCTCTCAAGAGAAAAATACCCCCTTTGAAAAGAAGAGTGTTGATTCCTCTTTGAACTATTTCTCCATAACTCTAGGAGAAAAGACTTCCTAAGGAACTGCACCAGGCCAGAAGGAAATAAAGGCACAGCCGTGGTTTGTCAGGACTTGCTTTCTCCTAATGAGCCCAGTGATGCATTTGGTGCTGAGCCCTGGAACCTCAGGGCCTGAGAAGAGATTCCACAAACCTTTCCAGGAGTCAGAGTCAGAGGAAAAACCCAAAGTGTCTGGAAGCATTAAAGGGTCACCCTGAGGTCCATCCCCAACACAGGTTCCTCATGGAGTCCTTGGAGGAGAGAATTGGAGGCCAGGATTGCACCAAAACCTCTCAGAGACTCAGTGTGGGAAGGAAAAACCCAAAGTACCTTAAACACCCTGAGTATCTCAAAGCATGAATGAGCCCCACTGAGTGTCAATTCACAGCTCTCAAGGGACTCCTTAAAGCAGATAATTGGGGCCATGATTGCACAAACCTCTCAGAGACTCAGTGGCAAAAAGAAGTGCTTAAATGACCCCGATTACCTTGAAGCATGAATGAACTCCACCGAGTGTTGTTACTGAGTAAAAATCTCAAGGGACTGATTAGAGCAAATAATTGGAGGCCGCGAGTGCACAAACCTCTCAGACTCAGTGTCAAAAAAAAGTCCTTGAATAAACCTTGAGTAGCCGGAATTACTGATGAGCCCCACTGAGTGCTTTTACTGATTGAGAATCTCAAAGGACTTGTTAAAGTAGATAATTTGGGCAACAATGGCACAAACCTTTCACAAAGTCAGTTTTAAAAGGGAAGCATCAAGTACCTTTAAAAACCTGAAGTGCTTTGAAGCATTAATGAGTGCACTGAGTGTCATTACTGACAAAGCCTCTCAAGGGACTAATTAAAGCAGATAACTGGAGGCCGTGATTGCACAAACCTCTCTGAGACTCCAAGGCAAAAGCAAAGCCCTAAGTCCTTTGAAAAGCCTGCAGTCCCTGGGAGCATTAAGGAGCCCCCAGGGCCATTCCTGACCAAGGCTCCCCAGGGACTCCTTCCAGCACATCCTTGAGGCCACTGGGATGGGAGGGGGATGCTGAGGGCAGGACAAGGGGCTGACAGTGCCCAGCCTTGCCGGGGCTGTGCCAGGAGGCCCCAGGGCCTCAGGACAAGGTGACTCCTCACGGCCCTTGGTGGCACAGAGGCTGCTGTGGCCCAGGGCACCAAGACTTGGCTTCTCTTTGTCCCCACGTGTCATCACTGCCTGCAGTTCTCTGCTCTGGCTGGGGCCTGGGGACACTTTCTCTGTCGTGTCCCTCAGCGGGACCCAGTAAAACTTCAAGAAACTTTGGAGCTGGATTCTGACTTTGAATTCTTGAGAGGTTTCTCCAGCTCCCTCTCAGGGACTGATGTTCAGGGCCTCAGCACAAGCCTGGAGAGGGTCACTCAAGCCCTTGTGCCGTGTCTGTGCTGCTGAGCTGGGCCGGGCTCCTGGCACAGAGGCAGCTCCTGGCAAGGGCAGCGCTGCAGAGAGACAGCTCTGCCCAGGAGCAGCTCCTGTGCCCAGCCCAGCAGGGCTGGGGCACTGCCTGCAGCCACCCCGGGCACAGCACACAGGCACAGAGGGCTTCAACTCAGCCTGGGCTGGCAGCACAGAGCAGAGCTCACTGAGGGCTCACTGGGGGACAAATCCTCGCAGCGTTAGGAAGAGTCACTCCCAGGCTGGGGGAAGAGAAGCTGCAGCTCCTGCAGGGATCTCCTGAAGCTGGCACATCCCACAGCTTTAAGGCCCTTCCAGGAGGACTCTCAGCGTGGCTGCAGAGCAGGCATGTGGCCCCAGGGCAGGGCTGGGTGTCCCTGCTGCAGCCCCCGAGGCACAGCACAGGGCAGCTCCCTGTTGCCGGGCTCTGCTGCAGGGCTGAGCAGCCGGGGCTGCAGCCAGGGGTGCCCAGGGCTGTCGTGCAGAGCAGGGTCCTGCAGCCCAGGGTGCTGCGCTGGGCCAGGGACCCTGCTGCCTGCCAGGGACAGCTCTCAGCTGGCCCGGGGAGCTGCTGCCAGCGCTGGGGAGAAGCTGTGGGGGGAAGGAGCCACCCTGAGCAGGGCAGGTGCTGCTGCTGAGAGGGGCTGTGTGGGGCAGGGCTGCGCCCAGCTCCAGACCAGCCTGGGCACAGCTCCGGAGGACACTTGCCAAAGGAAGCTAAGCCTGGTATTGCTGCAAAGACCAGGAGCTTTCCTGAGAGTGTTTTCAATTTCCTGCTTGGAGAAGGATGGGAAAGTTGGGGTGATGACAAAAACATTTTTGCTTTTGATGCATTTTTCATTTATTCGTAGCTCTGTTAACTACTATTATGTAGTTATAAAACTATTATCTTTAATCAACTCTATTCAACTACTATGACTCTATTCAACTACTTTTATATACTTGTATTACTATAATCATTAATTAACTCTACAACATTTCCTACCCTTTATCTTAGATTTTAGAACAATAAGCTTCAAAATATATTCCTGAAATACTGCCCAGTCTTATTGTCAGGAAGTGGACCTACAAGATGAACATTTTGTTTTTAAACCAGAGTGTGAGCAGTCAGAAAAAAAAGTGGCACAAAGAAGCCCTTGGACCTACTCCAATGGGTTGACCCAGGGGTTTGTAGCTGTGGATACTGAATTTCCTATTCGATGTTTCTGTTAAATATCCTAATTAATCAACCTCTAATAAATTGTTGAAATCAGGGGCTGGGTGTTCCTCATTCCCACTGAGACACCTGGAAGTTTCCAAGAAAGGTCTGGTTTTTACTTCACTGTTGTAACGCTGTTGCAAGGGGTTTTTTTCTCTTCTGATTATAGGCAAAAGAGGATGAGTGAAGCAGAACAGGAATTGTAATCACAGAACCACAGAACATTCTGAGTTGAAAGGGACACCTAGGATCATCAGAGTCATGTTTAATCATGTACAGAGACTCCTGATTTTTAACTTTGGGTGGTCAGTCTCTCTGCTGGGAGCCTCCTAAAGGGCCTTCAGCCACTCCTCAGCCCTCAGCAGCAGCAGCAGCATCCCCTTTGCAGGGCCCAGCAGGGCTCTCCTGAGCTGCCCTTGCCCAGCTGCAGACAGACCCTGCCCCAGGCCGGGCCCTGCAGACAGGCAGGTTTCTGTAGGGCTGGGCCCAGGGCGCAGAGGGTGGGATGGGCTCTGTGAGCACTGGCAGGGACAAGGCTCCTCTCAGGAGGGAAATGTCCAGGCCCAGGGAGAGGCTCAGGGAAGGAGAGGGGGCTGAACAGAGCAGTGCTGGGGGCAGGAGGGCACTGTGGGTGTGTGGGAGGTGCTGTGCACAGCTGGGCACGGGAACACTGTCCTGAGTGCCTGGCTGTGTCTGCCCTGCCCTCCCAGGCACAGCCCCACAACATCCTCTCTTGGTTCTGCCCTCCCCTGATACTGTCACTGTCATCTGGTGCTCTCAGGGAGGCTCTGGCATTTGCAGCAGCTGAGCCAGGCACTGCCCTTGGGATTCTTGCCAGGCAGCTGTGTCCATGGGAATGGGCTGTCCGAGCTTCCCTGTGAGCTGTGTGGCTGTGGGCAAAGCAGTCCATGGGAAAGGGGAATGAGCTGAGCCCCCTCCCTGAGATCCCATCGTGGGCACACCCGGGGATCTCCTTGCTGCGTCCTTCCAAGCTCTGAGCTGCCCTCCTGCCTGCAGATCTGTGCCAGAGCCTCTGGCAGTTCCCTGAATGTGCCACGGGGAAGTGCAGGGATGCCACAGCTGAGGAAATGCTGTTGGGTTTGCCAAGGGAGCTGTGAGTGTCCTTGGCAGAAGGGGGTGCTGAGGACCTTGCCCAGAGACCTTTGGAGAGGGCGAGACATTCAGGGATCCCTCTGCTCTGGGCAAGGTCTGGTGCAGCAGAAATGCTGGGGATTTCTGACCTCAGTATACCAGGAATGATGTGTGGGCAGGAAAATAATGCCTATAATTCCTTCCTGTTCTCCATGCCCTTTAGAAGTGGGAGTGAAGATGGCAACAAGCCTTTCTGCATTAGGAGTGATTCCACTGACAAATCCTGAATATCCAGGCTTGTCCCTCTGCCACATGGCCAAAAACCCAGGGCAGCGGGGCAGGGACGGCTCCTGGAGAGCCCCCATGCACAGGCCTGGCTGCTCCTGGCACACTCAGACAGCACAACTGGAGCTCAGGCAGGGACCTGGGTGAAGGTTTTCCCAGAGCAGGAACAAGGGTGGGTGAATCACAGTGGGACAGTCTACAGGGAATGACCCATGTTTGGCTCAAAGCAGCCTGTCCTGACTTGTCACTGTCCTTTATCCATGAACATGTCCCCATGTGCAGCCACAGCAAATGTCCAACAGCAGCTCCATCAGCCGCTTCCCTCCTGCTGGCATTGGCAGACACGCGGCAGCTGCAGCTCCTGCACTTCTGCCTCTTCCTGGGCATCTCCCTGGCTGCCCTCCTGGGCCACGGCCTCATCATCAGTGCCATAGCTTGCGGCCACCACCTGCACAGCCCCATGTTCTTCTTCCTGCTCAACCTGGCCCTCAGCGGCCTGCACCACTGTCCCCAAAGCCATGCACAATTCCCTCTGGGACACCAGGACCATCTCCTACAAGGGAGGTGCTGCACGGCTCTTTTTCTTTCTGTTCTTCATGTCAGCAGAGTATTTGCTCCTGACCATCATGTGCTATGACCGCTCTGTGTCCATCTGCAAACCCCTGCACTACGGGACCCTCCTGGGCAGCAGAGCTTGTGCCCACATGGCAGCAGCTGCCGGGGCCAGTGCCTTTCTCAATGCTCTCATGCACACGGCCAATGCATTTTCCCTGCCCCTGTGCCATGGCAATGCCCTGGGCCAGTTCTTCCACGAGGTTCACCAGATCCTCAAGCTCTCCTAGTCCAACTACTGCTTCAGGGAGTTTGGGTTCATTGGTTTTTCCATCTCTTTAGGATTGCGTTGTTTTGTGTCCATTGTTTTCTCCTATGTGCAGATCATCAGGGCCGTGCTGAGGATCCCGTCTGAGCAGGGACGTCACAAAGCCTTCTCCACCTGCCTCCCTCACCTGGCCGTGCTCTCCCTGTTCCTCAGCACTGTCATGTTTGCTCACCTGAAGCCCCCCCCAGTCTCCTCCCCATCCCCGTATCTGGCCCTGTCAGTTCTGTTCTCGCTGGTGCCTCCAGCCATGAACCCCCTCATCTACAGCCTGAGGAAGCAGGAGCTCGAGGCTGCAGTGTGGAAGACTGATGGCTGGATGGTTTCACAAACATTAAACTGCTGGCCAGTTTCTCAAAATCACTTGTCATAAAAGTCATTTTTGATACCTCTTGTTGCTTTACTTTGGAGGTTCTTTTCCTTTGTTTTACTTTTGTAATATTGTCCACAAAGCAGTGTCACTGTTTGTGCCATTTCTCATTTTGTTTCTCTCCACCTTCCCTGTGGCCACAGACTGTGTCAATGAGGGGCTGCACTCCTGGTGGCTTTAAAGGAACCCAAGGATCTGGCAGGCAAGTTTTCTGCAGAGATCCCCCTTTGGTTCTCTTCTCTGGATGAGAGCTGGGGGCAGATCAGTGCTGGCACAGCAGCTGTGCCCAGGAGCAGCAGCCCTTGGTGTTGGCAGCGCTGCTCCCGTGGCCCTGCCCCGCTGCCCTCCTGGCCCTGGTGTTGCTGTAGGGCCGGAGTGCTCTCGGCGCCGGGCACAGGGCTGGGGCTGGCAGTGCCGGGGCTGCAGCAGGGACAGGCCATGGGCTCCGCTGGGGCAGCGCTGACGCCTCAGGGCAGGGCCTCGCTGCTCCAGGCTCCTTGCCCAGGCTCTCTCCAGAACACGCCCAGGCCCAATGCTGTGCACGGAAAAGCCCCGTGAGCAGCCCCAGGGTGGCCGTGGGCAGGCTGGGGGCAAACAGCCCGGCTGGGGCTCTGCAGGGTCCCTGGGGGAGACGGGAAGGAGCAGCAGAGCAGGGGCTGATCCATCCCCACTGTGCTGGACACCCCCGGGCAGCGTCCCAGAGCGTCCTCATGCCCCTGCCAACAACATCCCCCCTCTGCAGCCCTGGCCTCTCTCCCAGCTCACACGGGGGCCGCATCCTTGCAGGCACAGACACGGCAGCTCTGGCTCAGGAGCCCCTGTTTGCAGTGCCCAGAGCAGGCCTGAGCACCCCCATGGTGTTGGTGTGGGGAGATGAACCTGAGGGAGCACAAATGCCATCAGCCCCTGGGGCCAGGAAGGGCTGGGGGACAGGAGGGAAACCACTCAGTTCTGTCGTGGCCTCTGAAGTCAGCCAGAAAGTTTGTTCCCATCAGCTGGGAGTTTCCTGTGCCACTGCAGATGTTGTTGCTCAGAGCCAAGCGCTGCCTGGCAGCCACCCCCAAATTGCCCTGAGCATTTCCTTTGCTTCACCCTGGCTTTCTTTTCCTGGTACAAATTTCTCCCTATTGCCCATCCCTGCTCTCTCCCCAGCAAACAGCCCATCCCTGGTTGCCCTTTCCTCTCTGGGCCCACTCCCCATTTCACTTCCTGAGATGGCATCATGGGAACATCCCTTGGGGTGCAGGATCATCCTCCAAGTGCTTCAGGAATTGTCTGCAGGCTCCTGCAGTGCCTTGTGCTGTTCCCTTGCCAGAGGCACCACAGGCCAGGGGGGCACGTGTGGGCTGCCGGGGCTGACAGCAAGGCCAGGCACACGCGAGGAATTGCTGGGCATCGCCTGCGCTGGGCAGGGCTGACTGTGCCAAAGGCCAGCTGCCCTTGGTGGCTGCAGGAAAAGTCCAGAGCCCAAAGAGCCTCCATGGCTGTGCTGGAGACCAGGGCTTGGGGAGGGAAAGGCAGGGCTGCTGCGGGATGGGCAGGGGATTGAATTCCAGCACTCATCCTGTTCTCTGATGATCCTGGCACCATGCTGGTCCCTGTTTCAGCCTGGAGCAGAGCAGATGTTTATGGGACAGGAGCCCTCTGGGGCTCTCCGGGACATGCACCTTGCAAGGTGCGCTGCTCCCCCTACAGCTGTTCTCTGAGAGATGCCAATCCCAGCTCGGCACCTCAGGGCACAAGTGGCACCGCCTGTTCATGCACACACAGCTGATGTCTGCCTGGAAAGGGGCACAGGTTTTCTTACTTGTGCATTTCATAATATACAAGCATATTTTTATTATCTGGGTCGTTTGAGTAGTTGAGGAAATGGCAAAGTTTTCCCACCAGAAATTTCCTGGATCTACTATATTCTTCTACTGATGGCATAACAAGAAATACTGCTCTTCTCTAGTTGTGTCAAAAAGATTCCGTTTATTATTTTCTTCACCTATTCCTTCTGGTGTTTCTAGCTCTCCTGTTTAAATGTCCATGACTAAGGACATTTCTTTACTAGACCAGCTGGATCTATGTCCTTCCCGAGTCTCCCTGATTTCCTCCTCCAGACACTCTCTGGTCATTCAAGTGCCTCTCAACTGACTGGTTTCATGCTTTGATCTTCAGGGAGTTACCCAATCTCTCTGAAGTTCACAGAAGTATCGTATCAGTCAACATCTTAAGTGTGTTTGTATCTATCACAGAATTTCCTTTTCGTATGCCTTTGTCGAAAACTCTTCCTGCATGGAAAGCCCTTGGGGATGGTGGACATGTCAGATGCTGCTGGGACATCACAGAGAGCTGAGGGAAGAGCTGGGATGCTTATTAAACTGTATGGTGTTCAACTTCTGTTTGTTGGCAAGAAACCTTTCTGTGCCTCTGAGTCTCACCAGGCCCGGAGCCCCAAAGGACACAAACCTGGTGAGTTGTGGTTCCCACTCCGGTGGCACTTGCACCTTGGCTCTGCACAGGAGAGCTCTTCATCCACTTGTTCTCTTTTCCTTCCTCTAGGCATGGAGGGAGCTCCTGTCTTCAGTGTGTGCAAAAAACAAATCTGGCCAGAATCGGGGCAGGGAGGCTTTGGGGAGACCTTGGGATCTGTGCTGGGCACAGGAGGTCTTTTCCATTGGTCTGAGAGTGTCTGCTGTGGAAAGTGGATGTTAATACCCAGCAGAGAAATGACTTTTGCATTTTATGGAGCTGTGCCTTCCCCTGGGTTTGTGTGCTGACAAGAAATGAACATCCCTCTGTGTCTCAGGCAGCTCCTCCAAGGAAAGCAGGTGGGAATTGGAGCCAAGGAGCTGAAAGCTGCAGGTGCAGCCTGGGGTGGAAGGAGCTCAGATTTGCACAAGGCTGCTCTGAGTCCCAGGGCTTGGATGGGGGAAATGGTGGGGTGGGGGTAGGGACAGAGTCTGATTGATTGTCAGTCAGGAAGGGCCTTGATTTTCATAGCTATTCAACGTGAATTAGAAGGTACTTGTGATTTATTAAAAAAATATGAATATCGAGCTAATACTGATATCCAACTGAGGGGGACAAAAACTTTCTAACAGTTTAAAGTTAGAAAGTGTATGTCTGTTGCAGCACCGGGCGGCATGCGGGGTGGCTCCCAAATACACACCGCAATTTACAGACAATCACAGAGTCCTTTTATTTACAAAGATGTTGAATACCCAAAACACAAATGCGTATTCAGAGCCCCCCCCCCCCCCCATCCCATTCTCCGCTTAGTATGGTAACTAGCCAAAAAACAATTAAGCATGCTTGTTTGGCCTTGGAAATGGGTCGGTGCTCCTTTTCAAGGGGAGGGGGGCTTAAAATAAGAAAGTAAGATGAGTCATCCTTGCTCTGAACTTTCTACCTTTTCAATGCAAATGTGACAAATGAGCTCTGGTAGGACTCCCATTTCTCCAGGTGCATGACTTTCAATGGGTTTCTGAATAGGGAGTTTCTGTAATCGTCTTGTGCTCCTAAATCTATTTATCAGGTTCCCTGTTCTTCATTACAAACCCAGCTAAGCAAAACATAAAGTTGACAAGCAATCAGTTATTGAGGCCTGGGAAAGTTAATTCAAATCTGGTTTCCCTTAACTAACCACAAACTTTTAATTTTTAGCAAACTTTAATTAATTCCTACAAAGCTTATCTCTAACTAAAATCTTAACCTCTCTAAAATCCTTAATTCTTTAAAGTCTATGTCTCACTTGGATTCAATGCCAATTGGAGATTGCACATATCAGTGTATTAATAGGGAATAAAACCTCTAAACAGGGCCATAAAAATCTTTTCTCAGTGTCCTTTAAAATATTATACATTCACTTGGAGGACAGTTCTAAAATCTGTCCAATTAACCAGAAAAATTTGAAAACTTAAATCAAATTATTCCCCGAGGCTTGGCCTGTTAACGTGTTCTGAATGTTGATGGAGCCCTGGGCCACTGAATTCCTGAACTGAAGAGCTGAAGGCTGAACAAGCCTCTGGAGAAGTCCAACCCAGCAGCAGCCTCCAAGTGTCTGAGGGAGGGTGTCACAGCTCCCACTGAGGCCACCCCTGCCCAGAGACCGTGGGGGAATGGGCAGACAAGGAGAGCGTCCCTGGGGCTGGGCAAGCAGAACTCAGAGGCACCAGCGGGTCCAGGTGGGAAACGGAGTGTGGGATGTGGCTGTGAAAGCCCTGCCTGGGCTGTGCCAAGCAGGACAGAGAAGCCCTGAGCCCCAACCCCCAAACAACTCTCTCCGTGAGACATTGCAAAGGAATTACAATTGTTTGTGTACTCTGAGTTGGAAACAATGGAGAAGTACCGACAAGAGATTCTCAGAAGCTTAAAACAACAAAACAGCCTTTACTGGCAACTTTAGAAAATCAGAGAAACTTGAGCAAAAGCTTTACTATGACATTCAGTCAACAAAAAAACACTGCTCAAAGCGTTAACTTGGCCCATTCAACTTCACAAACTGGAAGCCTGCTCAATTTTAAGTTAAGCAAAATTTGCAAGAAGAGGGAATTAGAAGAGGAAGACAGAGAAAGAGAGAAAGACAAACAAAATATAGAGAGAGAGAGAGAGAGAGAGAGAGAAGAACACACACTGCTACCAGCTCCTGGATTCCAGCAGCGCTCAGACAGAAATTCCAAGAGGAGCTAGGGTCAACGTGTGTGCTTGCCTTGTGGTCAGCCTAAAATACCCCTTGGTCTTCCTGGGCCCCTCCCCCAGATGGGACTTTGGGTCATCTGGTCACTCAGGAGCTGGGCTGGGGGCTGCAGAGGTGGGTGTGGAGCATTGCCTTTGGTGTGCCAGGGATTGGCAGACACTGCTGGGCTGGGATAGAGGCTCTGGGGGATTTGGGTTACAGGGTCAAGTCAATGCTTTGAGAAGTGCTGGGGTTCAGGGCAGGGTAAGGCTGGCTCTGCCCCTTCCTCCCCCTCACACGAAATGTTTCCAGCCAACAATCTCCTCCAGTCTCTCACAAGAGGCAATGTTGGAGGTGGAATCCCAATTCTGGCCGTGGGCACCTGGACAAGAAGGACAGTTCTTTTCCGTAGGAAGGAAAGTACAGAGCCCCAGGGTTTGGAAGGCAGGTGAGAGACTCACTAGGCCAAGGTCACCCAGACTTGTCATTAATGGCAGATTTTGTCTAGGAGCAGGCTTTGGATAGAGGGAATTTTTGGAGGTGGAATCCCAATCTCAGCCATGGGCACCTGGAGAAGCAGGACAGGGTTTTTTTCCCATTGGAAGGAAAGCACAAAGCCTTCCCTAGAGTTTTGGGGACAGATGGGAAGTGACCCTTGTGAAACCACTGCCAGCCAGACTTGTCCTGACAATATTCCCATGGGAACTATCCCTGGATATAAGGAAGTTTAGCAGTGAAATCTGAATTCTGGCCGTGGCTGGTGCATTTGCCAGCATTGCCATGGGTTAGCACAGGAGGGGGAGATTTCCCCTTCGAGAGAAGCTCGTATTTCAGTTTTTGCATTCAGGCCGCTCCAGATCCCTCAGCTTTGGTTGCACAGCAGCTGGAAATGCAAGCGCAGGAGCTCTCTTTGGGCCCAGCCACAGCAGGTGACAGCAAGGACAGGGCCCTGGCAGTGTGACATGTGCAGAGAGCGCCTTCAGCAAACGCTGGGGGCTGGAACTCTGTGCAGAAAAGGCCCCGGGGGGTCTCTGCACCCAGGCTAAAGGAACAAAGTTCCATTTCTGGCCTGGCTGGGGAGCACCACAATGGTGCCTTTTCAGGGCAAGCTTCCATTGCCGGCTGTTCTCTGAGCCCCAGAGGGGATTCCGGGGGGCCAAGGGACTGAGAGAGGGACTGTGCAGGAGCCGGGAACAGTGAGAGAGCCCAGGCTCTGGATTTGTGTTTATTTTAGAACTTCCCGTGTGTCTAAAACATTCCTTGCATGGTTCTGCCTTGGGAAAGGGGAACTTCCTTGGTGGCACCTTGGGCTTGGCACACACCTGAGGATGTTATAAATGATCAGAGCCAATTTCCAAAATCAAAGATTTATTTAACAAATTTGAAAAGCAATTTCGGGAAACGCCACGATAAATCAGGACAACATCATTCGAATGTTGGGTGGACAACCCGGGAGCAGCAAAGGGTGCTTCTCCGGAGTACTGCCCACAAATTCGGGGTCTCAGGGGAGGTGTTTTATACCATTTTTCTACCCTGAGGCGAAAACAAGACGGTAACAAAGAACCCGAAGAACATGACATCATGTACATAACATAATCATTGAAATGTCTGGTGTCCGCAAGGGATATCTGAAAGAGTTTCCTGAGAAATTGAGAAGACGTCTGAATGAAAAGTCTCCGAATCTTCTGTCAGAAGGTTTCTGCCCAGATTGGTATCGGATCTCCTGATGAGCTGTGAAGATGTGGTCAGCCCATGCTTAATGGGCCGTTTCCCGGTTACCTCTCTGGCAGATGTCGAGGTAACACCTTTGGACTGTGAAAAGACTGTGGTATGCGAAGAGATGCCCTGAAACTCTTTCCAGGAATTCAGGGGTTTTTTTACATTCCACTGCAAAGTTTTAATACACACAATTTTAATCCACGAATTTAATACTATGTATCTATTACAAGGAGATTGTCTGTTTTCCATGGGGAAGCTCAGGGGTTTTAGATTGCTAAAATAAAAGAAAGGAAACCCCTCGTTGCCTGAGTGCACCCAGTTCTCCGAGCAAAGCAGGTCCCACGTGAGCGAGGAGAGGCAGGCTGGAGTTGGGGAATGTGGAGCAAGGTTGTCCACTGGGTCAGAGCTCAAGGCACAGCTTCTCTGAGCAGGCCAGACCTGCCTGCTTAGGAGAGTCCCTGGGTCAATATGAGTCACTGAATGCTGCAATCACCTCTGCTCTCAAGAGAAAAATACACCCTTGAAAACAGGAATGTGCGTTTATTAGAAGCCCTTTGAAATATTTCTCCGTAACTCTAGGAAAAAAGATCTCCCAATGAATTGCAACAGACCACGGGGAAATCAAGGGAGAGCTGAGAGATGAATTTCAAAGGAGGTAAGGATTTGAGAAAAGTTAATGTTTTAGCTAAAGATAAGCTTTGCCAGAATTAGTTAAAGTAGGTAGCTAGATAAGCTGTGCTGGAAAGAATTAGAAGTTAATGGTTAGATGAAAGGATTCCGATCAAGGATAACGGTCCTGGATCTAAATAACTAATTGCTTGTCATTTTTGTGTTTGTTTAGCTGTGTTTATAATGAGAAACAGAAGAAACTGATAAATAGATTTAGGAACACAGACAATTGTAAATCCTCGAGCATCGTAAAACCCATTCAACAGTCACAGAGAAAGGAAACAGGAGTGTGACCAGTTATCATTTATCTTGATATCCATTGTAAAGGTTGAAAGTTTACAATGAGGAAGACTCCACTTACTTCCTTTTTTTACGCCCCCTCCCCATATAAAGGACCACTGACCCAATTCAAAGAACAAACTACACACGCTTAATAGCTTTTTAGCTAATTATAATATGAAGCAGAGAATGGGAGGTTTTAGTGCTATAAATATGTATTAGTATTTTGGATACTAAATAAATATATATTAGTATTAGTATAATATGTATTAGTATTAGTGCTATAAATATGTATTAGTACTTGAATTTGTAACTTGGCAGTGCATTTTAGGGAGTGATCGCACACAACTGCCTGGCGTTGCATTGAGCATACACTTTCTAACTCTAAACTGTTAGAGAGTCTTCTGTCTGTCACAGTTGGGTATCGATAGTAGATCAATATCCATATTTTAGTAAGTCAGCAGTGGCACAGGAAACTCCCAGCTGATGGGAACAAACTTTCTGGCTGACTTCAGAGGCCACGACAGAACTGAGTGGTTTCCCTCCTGTCCCCCAGCCCTTCCTGGCCCCAGGGGCTGATGGCATTTGTGCTCCCTCAGGTTCATCTCCCCACACCAACACCATGGGGGTGCTCAGGCCTGCTCTGGGCACTGCAAACAGGGGCTCCTGAGCCAGAGCTGCCGTGTCTGTGCCTGCAAGGATGCGGCCCCCGTGTGAGCTGGGAGAGAGGCCAGGGCTGCAGAGGGGGGATGTTGTTGGCAGGGGCATGAGGACGCTCTGGGACGCTGCCCGGGGGTGTCCAGCACAGTGGGGATGGATCAGCCCCTGCTCTGCTGCTCCTTCCCGTCTCCCCCAGGGACCCTGCAGAGCCCCAGCCGGGCTGTTTGCCCCCAGCCTGCCCACGGCCACCCTGGGGCTGCTCACGGGGCTTTTCCGTGCACAGCATTGGGCCTGGGCGTGTTCTGGAGAGAGCCTGGGCAAGGAGCCTGGAGCAGCGAGGCCCTGCCCTGAGGCGTCAGCGCTGCCCCAGCGGAGCCCATGGCCTGTCCCTGCTGCAGCCCCGGCACTGCCAGCCCCAGCCCTGTGCCCGGCGCCGAGAGCACTCCGGCCCTACAGCAACACCAGGGCCAGGAGGGCAGCGGGGCAGGGCCACGGGAGCAGCGCTGCCAACACCAAGGGCTGCTGCTCCTGGGCACAGCTGCTGTGCCAGCACTGATCTGCCCCCAGCTCTCATCCAGAGAAGAGAACCAAAGGGGGATCTCTGCAGAAAACTTGCCTGCCAGATCCTTGGGTTCCTTTAAAGCCACCAGGAGTGCAGCCCCTCATTGACACAGTCTGTGGCCACAGGGAAGGTGGAGAGAAACAAAATGAGAAATGGCACAAACAGTGACACTGCTTTGTGGACAATATTACAAAAGTAAAACAAAGGAAAAGAACCTCCAAAGTAAAGCAACAAGAGGTATCAAAAATGACTTTTATGACAAGTGATTTTGAGAAACTGGCCAGCAGTTTAATGTTTGTGAAACCATCCAGCCATCAGTCTTCCACACTGCAGCCTCGAGCTCCTGCTTCCTCAGGCTGTAGATGAGGGGGTTCATGGCTGGAGGCACCAGCGAGAACAGAACTGACAGGGCCAGATACGGGGATGGGGAGGAGACTGGGGGGGGCTTCAGGTGAGCAAACATGACAGTGCTGAGGAACAGGGAGAGCACGGCCAGGTGAGGGAGGCAGGTGGAGAAGGCTTTGTGACGTCCCTGCTCAGACGGGATCCTCAGCACGGCCCTGATGATCTGCACATAGGAGAAAACAATGGACACAAAACAACGCAATCCTAAAGAGATGGAAAAACCAATGAACCCAAACTCCCTGAAGCAGTAGTTGGACTAGGAGAGCTTGAGGATCTGGTGAACCTCGTGGAAGAACTGGCCCAGGGCATTGCCATGGCACAGGGGCAGGGAAAATGCATTGGCCGTGTGCATGAGAGCATTGAGAAAGGCACTGGCCCCGGCAGCTGCTGCCATGTGGGCACAAGCTCTGCTGCCCAGGAGGGTCCCGTAGTGCAGGGGTTTGCAGATGGACACAGAGCGGTCATAGCACATGATGGTCAGGAGCAAATACTCTGCTGACATGAAGAACAGAAAGAAAAAGAGCCGTGCAGCACCTCCCTTGTAGGAGATGGTCCTGGTGTCCCAGAGGGAATTGTGCATGGCTTTGGGGACAGTGGTGCAGGCCGCTGAGGGCCAGGTTGAGCAGGAAGAAGAACATGGGGCTGTGCAGGTGGTGGCCGCAAGCTATGGCACTGATGATGAGGCCGTGGCCCAGGAGGGCAGCCAGGGAGATGCCCAGGAAGAGGCAGAAGTGCAGGAGCTGCAGCTGCCGCGTGTCTGCCAATGCCAGCAGGAGGGAAGCGGCTGATGGAGCTGCTGTTGGACATTTGCTGTGGCTGCACATGGGGACATGTTCATGGATAAAGGACAGTGACAAGTCAGGACAGGCTGCTTTGAGCCAAACATGGGTCATTCCCTGTAGACTGTCCCACTGTGATTCACCCACCCTTGTTCCTGCTCTGGGAAAACCTTCACCCAGGTCCCTGCCTGAGCTCCAGTTGTGCTGTCTGAGTGTGCCAGGAGCAGCCAGGCCTGTGCATGGGGGCTCTCCAGGAGCCGTCCCTGCCCCGCTGCCCTGGGTTTTTGGCCATGTGGCAGAGGGACAAGCCTGGATATTCAGGATTTGTCAGTGGAATCACTCCTAATGCAGAAAGGCTTGTTGCCATCTTCACTCCCACTTCTAAAGGGCATGGAGAACAGGAAGGAATTATAGGCATTATTTTCCTGCCCACACATCATTCCTGGTATACTGAGGTCAGAAATCCCCAGCATTTCTGCTGCACCAGACCTTGCCCAGAGCAGAGGGATCCCTGAATGTCTCGCCCTCTCCAAAGGTCTCTGGGCAAGGTCCTCAGCACCCCCTTCTGCCAAGGACACTCACAGCTCCCTTGGCAAACCCAACAGCATTTCCTCAGCTGTGGCATCCCTGCACTTCCCCGTGGCACATTCAGGGAACTGCCAGAGGCTCTGGCACAGATCTGCAGGCAGGAGGGCAGCTCAGAGCTTGGAAGGACGCAGCAAGGAGATCCCCGGGTGTGCCCACGATGGGATCTCAGGGAGGGGGCTCAGCTCATTCCCCTTTCCCATGGACTGCTTTGCCCACAGCCACACAGCTCACAGGGAAGCTCGGACAGCCCATTCCCATGGACACAGCTGCCTGGCAAGAATCCCAAGGGCAGTGCCTGGCTCAGCTGCTGCAAATGCCAGAGCCTCCCTGAGAGCACCAGATGACAGTGACAGTATCAGGGGAGGGCAGAACCAAGAGAGGATGTTGTGGGGCTGTGCCTGGGAGGGCAGGGCAGACACAGCCAGGCACTCAGGACAGTGTTCCCGTGCCCAGCTGTGCACAGCACCTCCCACACACCCACAGTGCCCTCCTGCCCCCAGCACTGCTCTGTTCAGCCCCCTCTCCTTCCCTGAGCCTCTCCCTGGGCCTGGACATTTCCCTCCTGAGAGGAGCCTTGTCCCTGCCAGTGCTCACAGAGCCCATCCCACCCTCTGCGCCCTGGGCCCAGCCCTACAGAAACCTGCCTGTCTGCAGGGCCCGGCCTGGGGCAGGGTCTGTCTGCAGCTGGGCAAGGGCAGCTCAGGAGAGCCCTGCTGGGCCCTGCAAAGGGGATGCTGCTGCTGCTGCTGAGGGCTGAGGAGTGGCTGAAGGCCCTTTAGGAGGCTCCCAGCAGAGAGACTGACCACCCAAAGTTAAAAATCAGGAGTCTCTGTACATGATTAAACATGACTCTGATGATCCTAGGTGTCCCTTTCAACTCAGAATGTTCTGTGGTTCTGTGATTACAATTCCTGTTCTGCTTCACTCATCCTCTTTTGCCTATAATCAGAAGAGAAAAAAACCCCTTGCAACAGCGTTACAACAGTGAAGTAAAAACCAGACCTTTCTTGGAAACTTCCAGGTGTCTCAGTGGGAATGAGGAACACCCAGCCCCTGATTTCAACAATTTATTAGAGGTTGATTAATTAGGATATTTAACAGAAACATCGAATAGGAAATTCAGTATCCACAGCTACAAACCCCTGGGTCAACCCATTGGAGTAGGTCCAAGGGCTTCTTTGTGCCACTTTTTTTTCTGACTGCTCACACTCTGGTTTAAAAACAAAATGTTCATCTTGTAGGTCCACTTCCTGACAATAAGACTGGGCAGTATTTCAGGAATATATTTTGAAGCTTATTGTTCTAAAATCTAAGATAAAGGGTAGGAAATGTTGTAGAGTTAATTAATGATTATAGTAATACAAGTATATAAAAGTAGTTGAATAGAGTCATAGTAGTTGAATAGAGTTGATTAAAGATAATAGTTTTATAACTACATAATAGTAGTTAACAGAGCTACGAATAAATGAAAAATGCATCAAAAGCAAAAATGTTTTTGTCATCACCCCAACTTTCCCATCCTTCTCCAAGCAGGAAATTGAAAACACTCTCAGGAAAGCTCCTGGTCTTTGCAGCAATACCAGGCTTAGCTTCCTTTGGCAAGTGTCCTCCGGAGCTGTGCCCAGGCTGGTCTGGAGCTGGGCGCAGCCCTGCCCCACACAGCCCCTCTCAGCAGCAGCACCTGCCCTGCTCAGGGTGGCTCCTTCCCCCCACAGCTTCTCCCCAGCGCTGGCAGCAGCTCCCCGGGCCAGCTGAGAGCTGTCCCTGGCAGGCAGCAGGGTCCCTGGCCCAGCGCAGCACCCTGGGCTGCAGGACCCTGCTCTGCACGACAGCCCTGGGCACCCCTGGCTGCAGCCCCGGCTGCTCAGCCCTGCAGCAGAGCCCGGCAACAGGGAGCTGCCCTGTGCTGTGCCTCGGGGGCTGCAGCAGGGACACCCAGCCCTGCCCTGGGGCCACATGCCTGCTCTGCAGCCACGCTGAGAGTCCTCCTGGAAGGGCCTTAAAGCTGTGGGATGTGCCAGCTTCAGGAGATCCCTGCAGGAGCTGCAGCTTCTCTTCCCCCAGCCTGGGAGTGACTCTTCCTAACGCTGCGAGGATTTGTCCCCCAGTGAGCCCTCAGTGAGCTCTGCTCTGTGCTGCCAGCCCAGGCTGAGTTGAAGCCCTCTGTGCCTGTGTGCTGTGCCCGGGGTGGCTGCAGGCAGTGCCCCAGCCCTGCTGGGCTGGGCACAGGAGCTGCTCCTGGGCAGAGCTGTCTCTCTGCAGCGCTGCCCTTGCCAGGAGCTGCCTCTGTGCCAGGAGCCCGGCCCAGCTCAGCAGCACAGACACGGCACAAGGGCTTGAGTGACCCTCTCCAGGCTTGTGCTGAGGCCCTGAACATCAGTCCCTGAGAGGGAGCTGGAGAAACCTCTCAAGAATTCAAAGTCAGAATCCAGCTCCAAAGTTTCTTGAAGTTTTACTGGGTCCCGCTGAGGGACACGACAGAGAAAGTGTCCCCAGGCCCCAGCCAGAGCAGAGAACTGCAGGCAGTGATGACACGTGGGGACAAAGAGAAGCCAAGTCTTGGTGCCCTGGGCCACAGCAGCCTCTGTGCCACCAAGGGCCGTGAGGAGTCACCTTGTCCTGAGGCCCTGGGGCCTCCTGGCACAGCCCCGGCAAGGCTGGGCACTGTCAGCCCCTTGTCCTGCCCTCAGCATCCCCCTCCCATCCCAGTGGCCTCAAGGATGTGCTGGAAGGAGTCCCTGGGGAGCCTTGGTCAGGAATGGCCCTGGGGGCTCCTTAATGCTCCCAGGGACTGCAGGCTTTTCAAAGGACTTAGGGCTTTGCTTTTGCCTTGGAGTCTCAGAGAGGTTTGTGCAATCACGGCCTCCAGTTATCTGCTTTAATTAGTCCCTTGAGAGGCTTTGTCAGTAATGACACTCAGTGCACTCATTAATGCTTCAAAGCACTTCAGGTTTTTAAAGGTACTTGATGCTTCCCTTTTAAAACTGACTTTGTGAAAGGTTTGTGCCATTGTTGCCCAAATTATCTACTTTAACAAGTCCTTTGAGATTCTCAATCAGTAAAAGCACTCAGTGGGGCTCATCAGTAATTCCGGCTACTCAAGGTTTATTCAAGGACTTTTTTTTGACACTGAGTCTGAGAGGTTTGTGCACTCGCGGCCTCCAATTATTTGCTCTAATCAGTCCCTTGAGATTTTTACTCAGTAACAACACTCGGTGGAGTTCATTCATGCTTCAAGGTAATCGGGGTCATTTAAGCACTTCTTTTTGCCACTGAGTCTCTGAGAGGTTTGTGCAATCATGGCCCCAATTATCTGCTTTAAGGAGTCCCTTGAGAGCTGTGAATTGACACTCAGTGGGGCTCATTCATGCTTTGAGATACTCAGGGTGTTTAAGGTACTTTGGGTTTTTCCTTCCCACACTGAGTCTCTGAGAGGTTTTGGTGCAATCCTGGCCTCCAATTCTCTCCTCCAAGGACTCCATGAGGAACCTGTGTTGGGGATGGACCTCAGGGTGACCCTTTAATGCTTCCAGACACTTTGGGTTTTTCCTCTGACTCTGACTCCTGGAAAGGTTTGTGGAATCTCTTCTCAGGCCCTGAGGTTCCAGGGCTCAGCACCAAATGCATCACTGGGCTCATTAGGAGAAAGCAAGTCCTGACAAACCACGGCTGTGCCTTTATTTCCTTCTGGCCTGGTGCAGTTCCTTAGGAAGTCTTTTCTCCTAGAGTTATGGAGAAATAGTTCAAAGAGGAATCAACACTCTTCTTTTCAAAGGGGGTATTTTTCTCTTGAGAGCAGAGATCATTGCAGCATTCAAGTGACTGATACTGATCCAGGGTCTCTCCTAAGGAAGTCTGGCCTGGTCAGAGGAGCTGTGCCTTGAGGTCTGATCCACTTTGGACAACCATGCTCCACATTCCCTAACCCCATCCTGCCTCTCCTCACTCACCTGGGACCTGCTTTGCTCAGAGAACTGGGTTCACTCAGACAAAGAGAGGTTTTCTTCCTTTCTTAGCAATCAAAACCTCCTAAGTTCCAAACAATCTCCTCAATTTGTGGCAAGCCCAAGGTGTCACCAAGGAGGTTCCCCTTCCCCAAGGCAGAACCATGCAAGGAATGTTTTAGACACCAACGAAGATGTACGATAAACAAAAATTTAGAGTCGGCTGGAGGCAGAATTAGACCAACTCCTCAAGGACAGACAAGCTTTGAACTCCTTGCAAGTCAAAGCTCCAGGTGGGTTGTTGGGAGGTGTGTGAGTGAGGCAAGAGTGAGGGCAAGGGAAATGCAGAGAGCCCTGGAAGTGCTTCTGTGCACACAGGCTGTGGGGAAGGGCGCTGCAGCCCAGGCCTGGGCCAGGAGGGAGGCTGGATCATCATCCCAAGCTGCCCGGGGCCATGGCAAGGGGCTGTGGCCACGGACACTGGCCTGAGCCCAGTGCCTGGGCCCCTTGCCCAGGGCTGGTGTCAGTGGCCAGAGCCAGAGGGGATCCCTTGCTGGGGGCTGTGCCACGGCCACCTGCCCTGTGCCGCGCCGGCTGCTCAGGCGCCGCGGAACCAGCAGCAAACGCCGCTGCCAGGGCCAAAGGCAGCTCAGCCAGGCAGAAAGGGGCAGTGCTGGGCACTGGTTCCATGGCAGCCCTCACTGGGACAGCACACCTGGGTCACCTGTCCCGGCAATTGCCACGGAAACCTGGCTCATTGGGAATGCAATGGTGGACAAAGGTTTTAGGAGGGCCTGTCCCAATAGGACAAAGGGTGCTGGTTTTAAACTGAAGGAAGGGAGGTTCAGATGCGGAGAGATAAGGAAGAAATTTCTGAGGATGAGGCTGGTGATCCACCAGGACAGGCTTTCCCAGAGAGCTGGTCAATGCCCCCTCCCTGGAAACATTCAGGTCCAGCTGGGACAGGGCTCTGAAAAACCTGATCCGGTGAAAGATGTCCCTGCTCATCGCAGGCGTTTGGATGAGATGAGCACTGCAGAGCTCTTCCCATCCCAACCATTCCAGGATTGCATGGGGAGAAGGGGCTGCTGGCTGGACTCCATCCACTCCCTTGACTCCTCCTTGTCTCTGCTGGAGCCCACATCCAGCAGCCAAAGCCAGCCCCTTCTCTGGCCTTTCCCCCCCTGCCCCAGGGGCTGCCAGAGCCAGGGAGGCACAGGTGACCTTGAGGCTTTGCAGGGCTCAGGCACAGCGGCTGTGCCAGAGTCAGGGCTGAGGTGTCACTCTGCGGGCTGGGGCAGAGCCCAGGCAGAAATGAGCCCTGAAGCAGCAGCTGTGCAGTGGGGGCCAGCAGGCCGGGCTGCCAAGGGAGGCTTCTGGCCATGGCCTGGAAGCAGCTGCTGCTGCCAAGGTGCCTTTGGTGCCTCAGGCTCTCCCTGGCACAGCTCCCAGCACGGCACTCTGCACTTGTGCCCGAGCCCTTCGTTGTGTTGGCTTGGCCTGGGGCTTTTCCTGCAGCGGGACCTGCCCTGGTCATGGCACAGGAAAGGCAGTTCCTCATGGAGCAGGAGGCTCTGCCTGGAATGGGCTCAAACAAGTCCAACAAGGCCCTGTTTACTTCAAAATTGCTTCCTAGAGCACTATATTCTATATAATTGTTACAGCTCCTATACTGTGGAGTAAATAACTCTCTTTTTTCTATTTGCTCTGTTGTGTAAATAAATCTTTCTGTCTAATCCTGATCAGAATCAATCATAGCTGCATTTATGGAAATATATCTGGTATTGAATCGGTAATCCTGGGGGACAAATTGCATTGCAGTTCAATTCCACCTGTCCAGTCTTTTATACGTAAACCTTTGACAAAGTCTGGGACTAGGATTGGATCCAGCCACTCCCAGTCTCCTCTCTTAGATGGAATTTGAAAAGTCAGGCATCCTGGAGGGGTTTGAGGATCCATGGTGTCTGTTGGGTGTCATTTCTCCACCTCATGACTCAGCAGGAGTTTCTCCAGTGAAGAAATGAAGCTTTTGCCTGAAGCTCCCACTCTGCCCATGACAGGAAGCTGTCAGAGTCTGTCCAAGGATGTGATATGCCTCACGACTGTCTCCAATGATTGAGGACTGAGACCCCAGGCTCTGAAAGCAGCCCCTGGCCTGGCTGAGGTGGAACGCTTGCCAAGTCTCGGAGGACTGGTATGCATCTCCATGAGAGCGGAGTGCAAGAACAATGGAACTGGTCACAGTGGACTGAGCCAAGGCTGCCTGTCCAAACTGGTCTGTCCGTACTGGAGGTACGGTTTGCAGCTTGTTCCTGAGCACTCAGCCTTTACACAGCTGGTTCCCGCTTTGGCTCTGTGCCCCTTGCTTTGCTTCCCGCTTTGACCAACCTATAAAACCTCCGGAGACCCCCGCTCACTTTTGTGATCACCCCACTGGAGAAGATCGCGTCTATAGGCATCGTTAGGCGTCGAAGACTCGACCCTCCACGTTCATAGCTATAATCCCCTTCCCCTCTTTCTCTCTCTTTCCTACTATTTTTTATTTCTCTCCCCACTATGGCATTTGTTGGCACTAAATAAAGGTGCATTTTTGATGGAGTAAACTGAGTTGTTCCCTGCTGTGTCTTTTGCGCTCTGAGATCCCTAAAACAAACCATCAGGTTCCCTGCATATATTTGTGGACCCTGACATGAAATGGGCGTCACGGTCAGGATCTTGATGGACAGAGGGGTTGCGGGTTTTGTATAGCTTGTAACAGGGGAAGGACCCTCGTCTCAGCCGCACCTAGCACGCCACTTGGGTGAGCGCTGTTAGAAAGCAAGGGGGGCCAGGGAAAATTCCCGCACACTGTACACACCCAGGTGTATAGCACTCCCTGTCATCAGGATTTCACAAAAGGATCTCATTGTGCAAAAGACGGGACTGTAGTTAGTTTTTGTGTGTTTTGGGCTGCTTGGTGTAGTTGAGGAGACAACTCTTTGGAACTAAGGTGAACCTCCCAGGCAGTTTTGGTCTCCTCGCCCATTCCAGGGAAGCAAAGGGAAACACAGTTTTAGCTGTGCCTTCGGTGTAACTTTAAGTGTACCTCCCTGAGAGTGGTTTTGGTCCCTGCACAAAATGAGTGAAAAAGATAAGAATGCATTTTATGGTTTGCTAGCCAAACATGGTGCTAGACCTTCTCCAGACGGAGAAAGGTGGGCACAGAATAATTGGTTTAACTTTGAAAAGATTGTAGATAGAATATATTCTTTGCAACATGATGCTAGATACAAACTGGGCAGAAATAAAACCATTCTTTGCTCAGTTTTGGGGGCCTGTCTTTCGGCAGCCATAGAAACCCGTTTTGAACGGGTAAGTGAAGAAAAAGCAGTCATAGAATCCCTGCAGAATTTGGTAGAAGCTTTGCAAAAACAATTAGAACAGGAAAGAAATCAGAATTATTTGCTGCAGATTTCTCTTGCAGAAGAGCGAAGCAAAAATTTAAAATCTGCAGATTTACCCACAGAAATAGAAGGAAAGGAGACATACAAAATGAAACAAATATACCCTCAGAAAGAATTAGTACACATGCAAAATTGTGGGGAGCACTGTTATTCCAACTTGAGACCTCTCATTAAAACCGAATATAATTATATAAATGAAGAGGATCATGATCCCCACATAACCACCAAAGAAATACCATACACAGCCACTGAATTAGCTAAATTAAAGAAAGAATACTCCCGCCTCTCTAGTGAATCGGAGATGGAGTATGTTTTCAGAGTTTCCCTCACAGGGGGCGACCAAATTAAATTAAGTGAACAGGAAGCAAGTGGCTACTGGGGACATGGAGTTTTCTTAACAACAGGAAACACACATGCTCCATGCTCCCTGACACAGTGTGCAGCTCACTGGGCAGGGGGGTTAAACCCCCTAGAGACGGGCGACCCTCTGGCAAGAGTCGGCACCTCAGACCAACTCCTAGAAAACATACACAAAGCTGCATGCTTGCAAATGATACAGGAAAGAAAATTAATCTCTGGCTATGAGTCGCCAATGCAACAGCCTGTCAAACCTGAGATTATGACCCCCTTCATTCGAGGTTTGCCAGAGTCTCTTAAACCAACAGCAATTTTTCTTCAAAAAACAATAGCATCTATCTCCTCGGTAGATAGACTTGAAAGATTTCTCGGACACACAAGAGATCAAACTGGTTCCACTGACTCCACTGACTCCTCACCTTTTACAACTCCTAGCACACAATCTAACAGCAGTTATAAACTTTGGACATGGAGTGAGGTAGCAGAGGAGTTAGTAAATTACAGTAGAAAATATGGACCAGTGAAGTACTCAGAGGACAAACCAGAAAAACCCAGAGGAGTCAGGCACATTGCTTCTCCTAATGAAAAACCAGAAAAGGGAAAACAAATTTCCAGACGGCAGCAGCTGTGGTTGCTAGGGCTGAAAAGGGGAGTTCCACGAGAAGTAATGGATAAATTGCCGTATGATAAATTGGCTAAAATAATTTCCAATTGGCCCTGTCCCAAACCTATTGTGTGGGAATCATCCAACCAACAACCCAGTGCACCTCCTCTTCCACAAGCCTTGGGCAACCAGCCACAACATTCCCCAACACAGGTTTTAAGCAATGAGACACAGCATGCTCTCTCCCCGCTTCAGGGAAGTGAAACACACCAACCTCCTTTAAACTAGAAACTCCGTTTCTCGATAGTGAGCGAAGAAACGGAGACTGGATGTTTTTGAGGAAGCTCACAAAGGACCCGAGAACAGGGGACATATTGATTACAGCAATAGTTGGCCCCAAACAAATATTAATAACTTTTGTTGTGGACACAGGGGCCCAAATCAGTGCATTGAAAATCACACACGCCCAAAAGTGTGGGCTTGTTCCCAGCAAAAAACCATGTTGTGTTTTAAATGCCCTAGGAACTACAGAGTCTATGAGTATCGCTCTAGTAAAACTCACACTGCCCGGAGAAGACAACCCAATAGCTGTCCAAATGGTCATCGGAAACATTCCTGACAGTTTGTTAGGGATGGATATACTTGCTGGGAGACAATGGGAAGACTCAGAAGGCTTTCTCTGGTCTTTCGGAGCTCCCAGCCTTAACATCAGGCTGCTACAAACAGCTCCTTCCCTACCGTTCAGCAAAATCCCTTCTGTGAAACAATATCCTTTACCCTCTGGTGCTAAAGATGGCATCAAGCCAGTCATTCAGGAATTGAAAGATCAAGGACTAATTGTTAACACTCACAGCCCTTTTAACTCACCAATCTGGCCAGTTAAAAAACCCAATGGAAAGTGGAGACTGACAGTTGATTACAGACGGCTTAATGCCAACACAGACCCTCTTACAGCAGCGGTCCCAAATACAGCTGAATTAATAATATCAATTCAGGAGAAAGCTCACTCTATTACGGCAACAATAGATGTTAAAGACATGTTTTTCATGATACCCATACAACAAGAAGATATGGACCGTTTTGCCTTTACATGGGAGGGACAGCAATATACCTTCACACGTCTACCCCAAGGGTAGCGACACTCCCCCACTTTAGCCCACCATGCTTTAGCCCAAGAATTAGAAGAACTATCTAAACCTGACACTGTAGCTGTTTACCAGTCCATAGATGATATTTTAGTGGGAGGGGAAGAAAAAGAAGTAGTGGAGGATGTTCAACAGAAAATAATTTCCCACTTAGAAAGCCTTGGTTTGCAGATCCCCTCAGAAAAATACAAAAACCTTCTCAAGAAGTGAAATTTTGAGGCATCTGGTGGAAAGGAGGTATGACATGCATCCCACCAGACACCCTAACTTCTTTAGATCAAATCAAGATGCCTGAATCTAGAAAAGAACTCCAACAAGCTCTAGGACTATTGGTATTTTGGAGAAAACACATTCCAGATTTTTCAATTATTGCCAGACCTCTTGATGATTTGTTGAGAAAGGGAGTAAAATGGGACTGGAGCCCTTCTCAGGAAGAAGCATTACAATTGTTGATTTTTGAAGCCACAGCTCATCAGGCCCTAGGCCCTATCCACCCAGCAGATCCTTTTCAGGTAGAATGGGGATTTGCTACCTCAGGATTGTCAGTACATATATGGCAAAGGGGTCCTGAAGGCCCAATCAGACCTGTTAGCTTCTACTCCCGTGGCTTGAAAGATGCTGAAAAAAGATTTACAACTTGGGAGAAAGGCTTATTTGTTGTTACCCAAGCTCTCATAGAAGTAGAAAAGATCACAAGAAAACAACCAATTGTGTTGAGAGGTCCCTTTAGAGTCATTAAAATAGTGATCACAGGGACTCCACCTCCTGAAGGGGTAGCACAACGAGCCTCAGTAAGGAAATGGTATGCACAAATAGAGCATTCTAATAACATCTTTTCAATTACTGAAGGCGCTGTGAAAAATTTACCAATACAAGACACAGAGAATCTGAACAGCAGCCAAGACAAACCTGCCTCAGTTCTTAAAATAGCCCCTCCCTTCTCCCCTGAGCAAACAGCACATTCATGGTTTACTGATGTGTTGGGTTAACCGGAGCCGCAGGAGAAGAGCCTCATGCTATCATGGTCAGCAAATCTCGTTTATTTCAGGTAGCATACACACATTTATATCTTCTATAATCAGCTCATACATATTGCAAAAGTTAAGCTTAGGATTGGTGCTCAGACTAAAAGTCAGCTACGCCTCTTTCTACATTCCTTTGTAGTTACATTGTTTGAGTAAGTTTTAGTTTAACCAGGCTTCTCCCTCTTATCTTTCAGCTACAAGGTCTTGTTATTGTATAGCAGCTGTGCTCAAGGACATAGAAGCTTACTGCCTTGCTGGTTTTCATGAGAGTTCCTGTGTGCTCAGCAAAACTCTCTCATGTCTGCGTGACCTTTTGCAGCTAGCCAGTTATCCATCACACTCTCCACACTTCCCCCGTTTTCTTTTACTGCTATCATTGTCATCTTAAAATTATCAAACATTGACAATACCATACGCTGCAAACATTGCAACACACAAGGCAAAACTAAAAGCAAAACAACAATTACAAGCAAAATCACAAGCACTACTTGTATCAAATGTTTTAACCAGCCTGTAATGCCCCATCCGTCTAAATCAAGGCCAAAAAAGGTGTCATCCTTGCTCAAAAGCTTCACCTGATTTCGCAAATGTTGAATTTTAGCATGAAGAGACTCTGAGTTGTTTGCAAGGTTCATACAACACATTCCTTCAAAATCCTCACATCCATGACCATGGGCTAATAGCAAAAAATCAATCGCTGCTCTGTTTTGCAAAGTAGCATGTCTAACAGTATCTAAATCAGTGGCTAATGCCGATAAAATATCCGACGTTGCATTGGCTTGTTTGCCAACCCAACATGTAAGCTTTTCTAGCTCAAAAAGGGCATGTCCAGCAGCAAGACTTGGTAAAAACAATGAGGCCGCGACTTGCTCCGCTCTGCTAAATAACTTTACATTGTCATCACAGTTAGAATCAAAGACTGACCGTTTGCTTCGACGGACTGTCACTTGGCTGACATTCTGGGTAAGATTCATGCTCGCTAGCCGCAAAGACTCTCTGTCAGGTAAGGCAATAGTCAATCTTCCTATAGTACATGGTCCTCCTACTGGCCTTTGTGGGATTCCACTAAAGGCACGATTGCCACAAATTAAAAAAATTCCAGGAGGGAGTTTACGCGGAATGGTGGTGCCTGGGGCTGGGTCTGACTGGTTTCGACCTAAGTCATTACACCAGTTGGAGTGATTTTTCCAAAAGTCATCAGCTGGCATAACATTTGTAGTTAGTGTAACATTGCACCAGGCTCCATTGCCTTCATTACATCCGCTACTATTAATGTAAACACAGCTTTTAGCGTGTAAAGTACCCAGAATTTCTAGCTCATCAGGCTTGCCACCATAAGGCAACCGATCATCCCAAGTATCATAGTTTTTCATACAGTGCCTTATTCCTGTTCTAAAGCTGTCTGACGCATTATAACGTTTGCATCCCCCTACTTTGGTGTTAAAGTTATTAAAACCCTCTTTTCCTTGAAAAAGGAAATTCATATCAGAGTTGTTTAGTGGCACCCCAATCAAACAAGTGTGAAAAGGTGAATCCGGCTGGGCTAATGATACACAAAAATCAGTGCGATTAAGTCTACCTGCCAAAGTAATCCACACGTTTTGTCTAGGGAATTTACTTGCTAAGCTAGGAATTTTGTTTGTTGTGGTATCTACGACGGCGCTCAGCCCGCTGAGCAAACCGACGACACATATGATCCCATTGATGAGGGGGAACTTGCCACGTCGTTGGGATGTGAACATTTTTTCCACACTCTGTGGCAAGAATAACAGAGCGGCTATCAGCTACAATACGGTCTACTGCGTGTTGTACTCTCCAGGCTACCCACCTAAGTTCTAAATCGTCCCTATTTTCTATTCTTCGTACTGCAGTTGTAAAAGGCTGTCCTGTCAAATCAACCAATGCTCCTTGAGGGGAGGCCCTTCGCCAATTAAAAGAGCACGCGAGACACCAAATTCCCCTTCCTAGTACGTTTTGCGAAACCCAATAAATTCTTCCACATTTACCACACAACAGTTTCACCCATGCACAATGATAAGCTTGACTACAAAATAAGCAACATCTAGGCAAATAGCGTAAGCAACTATTCAAGGCTGGGAGGACAGTAAATTCTACGTCCTCTATAGAGTTATATACAAATTGAGTCCCAGTTAGCCCTGTGGCTTCTTCAATCTGTAACAGCAGCGGCTGGAGTGTCCTCTGCAGACGGTAGCTCTTCCTTCTGTCGGGACTGCTCATTGGTCATCACAGCACGCGTCCATCTTGCAGGGATCCAGGCCGGACCTGTGGGGGATGAGACACAGACATATCCCCGGCCCCAGTAAAGTACTTGTGAAGGACCCTGCCATGTTCCTGTCTTTGGGTCCCTGTACTTAACAAAAATGGGTGGAACAGGGGCAGGTTCTGCCTGAAAATGGGTAATGACGGGGGGAACATCTCTGTCCCCAAAAAGGCACAAATGATTTAACACAAACAAGCATCTCAATAGTTTCTCGGCTGGGCTCTTAATGTCTGAAAATTTAACCAGATAACGCTTTAATGTTCCGTTGGCCCTTTCTACTACAGCTTGGCCTGTGGAAACGTGTGGGATACCTCTCGTGTGTTTAATATTCCAGAACTGCATAAACCTGCAAATACGCTGGCTACAGTAGGCTGAACCATTGTCTGTCTTTATATTCTGGGGCACACCCATAACTGCAATACAGCTATTGAGATGTTTCTCAACATGTTTAGCTTGCTCTCCCGATTGTGCTGTAGCCCAAATATAGTGACTGTATGTATCAATTGTCACATGCACATATTTAAGCCGTCCAAAGGCCGGAACGTGGGTAACATCCATTTGCCAAAGCTCATTGGGAGAGAGTCCTTTCGGGTTAACCCCTATTCCTAAGCCTATTCCCCCATTATGGTGACTGCAAATAGGACATGTTTTGACAATAGCTCTAGCATCATTGATAGAAATTTGAAATTCTCGTGCCAGTCCTTTAGCATTCTGGTGGAATATATTGTGGCTCTCTCTTGCTTGTAGGGTACGGGGCAAGATAATTTGTTGTCCCAGGGCAACTAGTTGGTCTGCTCTGGCGTTTCCTTCAGCTAAGCCTTCTTCCCATTTATGACTTCTGACATGGATAATAGCGTAGGGACATTCTCGAGCCTGTAGTGTGCGCTGAAGTTGCATGAAAAGTTCACTCAGTCGGGGGTTGTTAACTTCTTTGAGACTTGCGTCTTCAATTCTGGAGACAACTCCCACTACATAAAGTGAGTCAGAAACTACATTAACGGGTTCTTGGAAGGTTTGAAAAGCCCATATAACTGCCAATAGTTCTAATGTCTGGAGATTGTCCTGTGGGCTTGCTGGAATCACATGATGATGCCACTGGCCTGCCTTGTTCCAAGTAGCTGCTGCTCGGCGGGAGCGCTTTCCTGCATCAGTAAAAACTGTAATTGCGTGTGGAATAGGTTGGTCTTCTCTCAAAGGTTTAGTAATTAATTGCCATTCTCCTAGCCAGTGCAATAATTTCGGTTTAAGAGGGCCTGTTGTAACAAAACTCGGTGCTTGTAGTAATGCCTCTGCCAATTCTGCGGAGTTGAGCAGAAACCAGTCCAGGGACGCTTTTTCCATAGGTAGATGTATCACACTAGGTTCCTTGCCACTTAGCTCTATTGTGCGTAATCGGCCTTTCATAATTAGCAAGGCAAGTTTTTCAATTTTTTGTGTAATTGTTTTTCTTTGCTGTAAGGGAGGGCTAATCCATTCCAGGACCCCCAAGTCCTCCATATTTCCTGGTCTCTCCCCCGTTTTCTTTTTCTGCGTAATGGCTCCTAGAAGGTGATCTTTGTTATTCCAAATAGTCAGTGAAACAGAAAGGGATGGATCGTATCTGGTGACAAAGCCATTGGCAACACACCACAAAATACTTTGAAGTGCACTGATTTGATCTGCAGAAAGTACAACCGGAGCACAGGGGTCCGTGCCTTTTAAGAGGGGGCGCAACGCTTCTAGAAGGGTGTTAGGAATGCCAACTACAGGCTTAAGCCATTGAAGGTCTCCCAATAGTTTTTGTGCTTCATGCAAAGTGGACGGTGGAGCCTGGATGGTAAGTTTTTGCGGGCGTATTTGTCTCTCTGTAATTGTCCATCCCAAATACTTCCATGGTGCATGAGTTTGAATTTTTTCATCAGAAACCATAAGGCCATAATTTCTCAACATGGCAATGATGGATTGTACCTGTATGACTGTAAAAGGCGAGCTTTGGGCAAACAAAATATCATCCATGTAATGGTAAATAATTGTATCAGGCATCGCTTGTCTAACAGGTTGCAGGGCCGTGTCAACATATAGCTGACATAGGGTAGGCGAGTTCCTCATTCCTTGCGGCAAAACTGTCCATTCAAAGCGCTTATCAGGTTCACCCCTATTAAGGGAAGGCAAGGTAAATGCAAACCTCTTAGTGTCCTTTGGATGTAGGGGTATTGTAAAAAAGCAATCCTTCAAATCTATAACAAGAATAGGCCAATCATGTGGTAGCATAGCTGGATTAGGGAGCCCTGGTTGTAGAGCTCCCATTGGCTCCATCTGCTGATTGACTGCTCGCAAGTCCTGTAGCAGACGATAACTTCTTGATTTTTTCTTTATAACAAAAATAGGCGTGTTCCATGGGCTAGTTGATGGGCGAAGATGTTTAAGCTGTAGTTGTTCTGCAACTAGGCGGTGTGCCTGCTCAAGATTTTCCCTTTTTAACGGCCACTGCTTAACTACCACGGGGTCATCAGAAGTCCAGGTCAATGGTAGAGGGAATGTCCAAGCAATGGCCATCACAATAAAGGGCGATCGGTAAGTACGTATCCCAGTTGTGTCAGAACATCCCTTCCCAGGATGCAATCGACCTCCGATGGCAGGGGTGTCAGCGAAAACACTGCTTTAGCTTGTTTGCCGTCGATCTCTACAGCAAGAATGGGAGATCGTTGTGCAAGCTTAATGCCACCAATGCCAGAAACTGTGGTATTAGCCGGTAAAAGCGGCCACGTCTTTGGGTATTTAGCTGTATCAATAATACATGTATCCGCCCCTGTGTCCAACAATGCCTTATGCAAAATGATTGTTTGTCCTTGGTAACATAAACAGCAAATCCTTTTGGGTCTTGTAGATAAGTCTATGACAGGAAGAGTGATACCTCCTGAGGAGCCAAGGCATTTTGTTCCGCGCGGCTCATCAGATCGTGGTGGTATGCTCATAGTTAATTGCGGTAGAGGTATGAACTGGGCGATCCGTTGGCCTTTTGGAATGTTCACCGGCGGGAAAGGTGTATGAGCTATAACAAAAATCTCTCCTTCAGCATCAGCGTCGATAACTCCAGGTTCTATCAGTAGGCCCAAAGCAGACCCAGACGATCGACCTAAAATGAGTCCTCCTGTGGGTTGTCCATTAATGAGAATAGGTCCAAAAATTCCGGTAGAAATCACATGTGGACTGCTGTTATATAGGGTAACATTTACTGCTGCTGCCAGGTCCAATCCGAGGCTGCCGGAGGTTGCTGGCAAGAGTTGCCCATCGATGGTGTGGCTGGAACTATTTGTGTCCCGGCGCGGCCCAGTTTCGCGCTGGTCTTGGAGTTTCCCGATCCAGATCGGCAAGCGATGCTGTTGTGGGTATTGGATCGGCACTTGCCGCACCATACGCCCGTGGCGCTACATTCACGGCGGATGTGTCCCGGCTTTCCGCAGCGAAAACACTTCATCCTCCCACCGGTATTGGGGCTTTGACGCGCTGTCGCCGCTTGGAGGGGTGCGAGGGCAGCTAAAACCTGAGTCTGAGCTGATACTGCTTGTTCTCTAAAAGCCTGAGCCTGCTGTTGTAACCCCTCACCTATCTTTTGCAGCGCTTCTACCACAAATACCTGAGTGCTGGAAGGCATGGCTGCCGCTTTATCTAACAAATCTTGGACATTCCAATTCCCAGGGGCTGAAGCTATGAGGGAACGAGTGTTAGCATTCCCATTCTGCAAGATACATTGTTTAACTAGGGCATCTTGCATGTGCTCAGCAATGCCTGCTTTACTTAAAGCATCAATGATTTTGTCCACAAAGGGGCCAAGAGGCTCCTCTCTCCCCTGTTTTATCCCCATATAAAGAGGAACACCTCCTGGAGGTCTAATTTTCTCCATAGCTCTTTTAGCTACCGCCATGGCCTCTCTCAATTTATCAGGACCTAGGGTAGCTTGAGCCTCTACTCTATGGAGCAGTCCTTGACCCATAAGCTCGTCAACGGTAATGCCGAGTAAGGGGTCTCCTTGGGGACGAGGGAGCGCGGCACTTGCAGCCGCCTCTTCCCTCCATCGGGCTTCAAACAGTAACCTTTGATGTGGGGTATAAATTAAACGAGAAAGACCTCTAACATCTGCGGGCAACAGGAGATTCGTATTAAAAAGGAATTCTAACATTTGTTTAGCGGGTTCGCTTGTGACCCCATAGCTCGCTACGGTAGATCGTAGTTGTGACAAAAGTTTCCAGTCTAAATTAGTAACCTCCGCCCGTTGCCCTCCCTGCGGGTTATTGTGAAAGATAACTGGGAGGGCGAGGGGGGACGACATCTGCTCCTGAGCTGCCGCGGCTAGATCCGTATCTCCCTCCCGCCAGCCCTGATTTGCCAGTGCCGCCCATACCTCCCGTCTTTCTCGTGCCATAGCCTCCGCGAGGTCCGATAAGGCTCCGGGGAACGGCTCCGTGGCAACAGGACAGGGAGGGGCATTCCTAGCCTCTGCATTCATGGGGGTGGGGGGTGAAGGCATTAGTGGAGCAGAGGGCTGTGGCGAGGGCTGAACGGTGGGTGTACTGGCCGGCTCTACAGAGTCAGATGACGGGAGGTCAACGGTTGCAAAGACCGGAGGGTTTGGAGCGGAAGGGTCATCCCCATAAGCCCTATTCCTAGCGTGCATTTCACGAGCATTATCGACTGCTTTCTTCTCTGCCTGACACATAAGCAATTCATTATGCACAGTTCTCCACAACTTGCTCATCTTTTTCGCTAGCTTATCATCATCTAACACTAATTCCCAAAGCTTATCCCCATACTTGCGCCATTCGGCTAATTCATGAACAGTATGGGGGTTAGCAAAAGAGCCATAAGATGTAGCATGGCTCAAAAGAGGGGGGAGCTCCTTATCTAAGTCAAGCCCCTTAAATCCCCGCTTTCTAAGAAAAGCGGTAAAGAGATCATACGCTGCTTGCCTGTCCATACTCACCGGTACCGTTGCAAACCCCCAGGCGTCGGCAGCGCGTAGCGGCAGGGCGCACCGATGTGACCACCCCGGGCGTAAATCCGCCGTCCAAAGGACCCGACCCCAATGCAGCTCTAAAGAGGGTAGGGGAGAAGCCCGTTCGGGCGCCAAATGTTGGGTTAACCGGAGCCGCAGGAGAAGAGCCTCATGCTATCATGGTCAGCAAATCTCGTTTATTTCAGGTAGCATACACACATTTATATCTTCTATAATCAGCTCATACATATTGCAAAAGTTAAGCTTAGGATTGGTGCTCAGACTAAAAGTCAGCTACGCCTCTTTCTACATTCCTTTGTAGTTACATTGTTTGAGTAAGTTTTAGTTTAACCAGGCTTCTCCCTCTTATCTTTCAGCTACAAGGTCTTGTTATTGTATAGCAGCTGTGCTCAAGGACATAGAAGCTTACTGCCTTGCTGGTTTTCATGAGAGTTCCTGTGTGCTCAGCAAAACTCTCTCATGTCTGCGTGACCTTTTGCAGCTAGCCAGTTATCCATCACACTCTCCACACTGATGCCTCAGCTAAGCGTGAAGGAAAAGTGTGGAAATACAGAGCTGTAGCTTTGCACACTTCTTCTGGAGAGCGGATCATTACAGAAGGGGAAGGCAGTGCCCAAATTGGGGAACTTAGAGCTGTTTGGAGTGTTTTCCAGAGGGAGGCACAAAACACCTCTCTTGTCTGTATTTACACTGACTCCTATGCTGTATATAAGGGCTGCACTGAATGGCTGTCTTTCTGGCAACAGAATGATTGGGAAGTTAACAGAATTCCAGTGTGGCAGAAAGAAAAGTGGCAAGAAATTTTACAAATTGCAAGTCAAGGGAATTTTGCTGTAGGGTGGGTAGCCTCTCACCAGACAGATGATAATCCAGCAGGAGAACGGAATAACAGAGCTGATGAATTAGCAAAATTAAGTCCTCTGAAAAAGGATGAAATCACTGAAGATTGGGAGCACTTATTAGAATGGCTGCATGTAAAACGACAACACACAGGTACAAAAGATTTATCCAAGGAAGCTCATGCCCGGGCTTGGCCCGTTACCAGAGAAATGTGTAACACCTGCATATTTCAGCCCGTGAGCAGCGTCGCAAACGGCTAGAAAGACATCCTTTAGAGGATGACCCACTACACTTGAGGACAGGTAAAGGCTTATGGGATGCATGGCAGGTAGATTACATGGGTCCCTTTAAGCAATCAGGAGGTAAACATTTTGTGTTAGTGGGGGTTGAGATTACATCTGGATCAGTTCAGGCCGAGGCATTTAAAAGGGCTACAGGGGAAAACACTGTTAAAGCATTGCAGATATGGTTCGGGACTTTCCCAAAACCACAGGAAATTCAATCTGATAATGGGTCACACTTTACTGCTAAAGTAGTACAGGAATGGGCAAAAGGTGAAGGGATAAAATGGACTTTTCACACTCCCTATTACCCTCAAGCTAACGGAATTGTAGAAAGGACTAATGGTCTTTTAAGACGACTTCTGAAACCACAAGAGGGAGGCTGGGATGGCCGGTTGCATAAAGCTGTGCAAAGTGAAAATGAAAGATGGGGGGTGAATGGGTGCGCCAAAATTACTGCTTTTTGCCCAAATCCTCTGAGCTTAATCTCCTCACAAAGAGGACCAAATGATCCCGAAAATCCAGTTCATGACCCGGGACACCCTGTTTTGGTAGACCTCCCTACGGTGGGAGAAGTACCACTTGTGTTGAAAACTTCTCTGAATAAAGTTGCGTGGATAGCATCTGATGCCTTAGGAAAAGAACATCGGATAAATACCCGCTGGATAATTCCATCATTTTAATGTTCTGCCCTTAGGTGGCAGATTTTTCTGTGTTTTGCTATTGCAGGAGAACTCCGAGGGGACACTTCAAGTGACATGAAAACAAAATAACCATGTTAACATTATTAATACTTCTCTGTATCCTGCCACACTCCCATGGCCAGGAGCCAGCTGAGTGGCCGTGGTCTGAAGACACTGTTAGATATACCAGTACTCAAGAATCACATCCCAGAAGTCGTCACCTGAACCTGGCAACCTCAGGGTATCATGGGGGTCCACGTGAGTGGGGATGGGATAAGAATGAACGGGTTACAACTCTAAATGGTACAGTTGGTTTGGGGATATTTTTGTGGGCGGATGTTGGGATCGGGATTGTGTGGGGCTGGGTGGGTGGGATGTGGTTTGATAGTAAATCAAACTTGGAGAGTTCTTGATCACATGGACTGGGATCACATGGACTGCGATTTCACAGGCTGGACCATCTGGATCAGAACCATAGAAACTGGGATCATCTGGACCGGGGTGGCGGCCTCGGAACGATGCGAACCGAGGCGGTCCCGCCCGGCCCAGGGCAACCTCCCCGTCCCTCCCAGTCCCGCCCGGGGGCGCGGCCAAAACTCCCCGCAGCGAACGCGGCGGTCCCGGAGCGATCCTGGAGCCGATCCCGGAGCGATTCCGGGTCCGATCCCGGTCCCTGTTTCGGCCTCGGTCTCAGTCTCGGTCCCGGAGCGCTCCCGGTGCTGATTCCGGTCGCGGTGCCGATCTCGATCCCGGAGCGGTGCCAGTCTCGGTGCCAGTGCCGGTTCCAGTTTCAGTCCTGGTCTCAGTCTCGGTGTCGGAGCGGTGCCGGTGCCGTTTTTGGTCCCGGAGTGCTCCCAGTGCCAATCGCAGTCCTGGTCCCGGAGCGGTGCCAGTCTCGGTGCTGGTTCCGGTGCCGGTCTCGGTCTCCATCCCGGAGCGCTCCCGGTCTGGGTTCTGGCCGCAGTCCTGGAGCAGTCCTGGTGCCGGTGCTGGTTCCGAAGCGCTCCCGGCGCCGGTCCCAGTGTCGGTGTCAGTCTTGGTTCCGGTACCAGTTCTGGTGCCGGTTTCGGTGTCGGTCCCACAGTGCGGGTCCCGGAGCGGTGCCGGTCTCGGTTCCGGTGTCGGTCTCGGTCTCGGTGCCGGAGATTTTAGGGTCTTTTGGGTGATTTTAAGCCAAACCGGGCCCTTTTAGGACCGCGCGTTCCCTTGACCCCGCCCATTCCCCCTCAAAATTCCCGCCGTTTCCTGGACCCCGCCCCTTTCCCCTCCCAGTTCCCGCCCTTTCTCTGACCCCGCCTCGTTCCATTCGTTCCCCGCCCTTTCATTGGCCACGCCTCTTTTCCCCGTGGGCCCCGCCCATCTGCTGGCGCGTTCCGTCCGGCGCATGCGCAGACGACCCAGAGGTGGCTCTCCCGGGCGCCGCCATCTTTGTTCCCGGTCCCCCGAGCCGGCTCCGGCGTGTCCGAGACCTGCGGTGGGGGCATGGGGGATCTATAGGGGATCTATAGGGGATCCATAGGGGATCTATAGGGGTCTGAGAGGACCTGGAAGTCTCCTTAGAGGATTTGGTGGGGGATCTGCAGGAGATTTGGGGCGGTCTGTAGGGGCTTTGGGGCGGTCTGGGGATCCCTAAAGGGGGCTGGGCGGGTCTCGGGGCTCTATCGGGGTCTGGGGCTCTGTAGAGGGTCCAGCGGGGTCCGTAAAGGGGGTCGGGGCGTCCCTAAATGGGGTCTGGGGGTCTGTGAGGGATTTGGGGGGTTTCTGTGGCGTTTTGGTGGTTTGGGGGGTCTGTAGGGGATCTCTAGGGGTCAGCGGGAGCCTGTAGCGGGTCCGGAGAGGTCTGGGGGTGTCTGTGGGTCCCTGTGGGGGATTTGGGGGGTCTGGGGGGGTCTGGAGGTCCCCAGGGGGGTCTGAGGGGATGTGTAGGGGCTCGATAGAGGGTCCTTGGGTGCCTGGGGGACCCTATAGGGGATCTAGGGTTCTCTACTTGGGATGTAAGGGGGTCTGGGGGAGTCTTGGCATCTCTATAGTGGAGTTTTGGGGCCCATAAAGGAACTTTTTGTGAATTTTTGGCTCTATACAGCTAATTCTTGGAAATTTGGGGTCCAAATTGGGCAATTTGGGGTGTTCTATTGAATTATTAAAAAAATAGGAATAGCGCCCTAATGCCGATATCCAACAATGACGGACAAAAGACTCTCCAGCAGTTTAGAGTTAGAAAGTGTATGTTTAATTACGACGCCAGACAGCGTGCGGGATAGCTCCCGAACACACGCGCGCTCACAGAAGATCACAGGGTCTTTTTATGTACAGAAGGATTGAATACCCAAAACACAAATGTATATTCATGACTTCAGTACCTCCCATTCCCCGCTTCCTATGGTAATTAGCCAAAAGCTATTAAGCATGCGTGGTTTGTTCTTTGAAATGGGTCGGTGGTCTTTTTTATGGGGCGGGGTCTCAAAATGATGAAGTAAGTGAGTCTTCTTCGCTTTGACTTTTTAACCTTTTAGTGTTGCGTGACAACTGAATCCCATTTTCCCAGGAGTATTTGATTTCTGAGTTCATTGTCCTTCTTGAAGCCTATTGATTAGTCAGAATACACAAACATAAGTTGACAGGCCCCATGATTTATCAGTTCCTTGAATCCGGCTTCTGCTTATCAAAAGGGAAGTCTATCTGTCTTACTTCAGCAATATCCAGTTAAAGTCTGTAATTCTTCAAAATTAATGTTTCAATCCCCTTGGTCCCTGCTCCCTCGTGGCCATGGCAAGAGCGGGCTGGGCTGGCCCTGGCAGGGGGCTCTCCTCGGGTCCCTGCTGATCAGGGCTATGGCCCCGTGTTCCTCTGTCTTGCAGCCCTTGAAGACACGGCAGATGACAGCAGCCCTGCCATCAGAAACCTGGCCATTGAAACAGCCTTGGTCCTCCGGGCAGTCCAGAGAGCTCCGTACTCCATCCCGCGGAAGCTGCGAGATCAGCTGCGCAGGGCACGGAAGACACGGCCTCGACTGTCGGGCCTGGGCTGGCTGCGCTGCTGGAGCTCTACGGAGAGCTGATCTGGGACACTCTGTCTGCTGGGGCCAACTGAGCCAGCGGGGATTTTCTTCTTCTAAAGGATTCTTCTTTTCTTCTTTTTTTTCTTCAGTATATAAATATAGGATATGTGTTACAATACACGGACTCCCAGGATTTTTCTTTTGCTGCCCTGGGTGCACAGGGGAAGAGGGGGAAAAGGGTGCTTTGTGCTCAGCAAGCTGCCCAGGCGTGCAGCCTTGCAGAGAAAATGGCCAGAAGCCCCTCGGCCCTCGGTGGTCCTGCGGAAGCCTTTGCACTGCCAAGAGAGCGCGTGGGCGGGGGCCTGGGCTGTGGGCATCCCTGCGAGGCCGGAGCCTGGAGATGGCCACAAGCCCTGTGCCAGCCAGGAACCGCCGTCTGTGTCCTCCTGCCCGTGTGCTGCTGGCCGGATTGCTGAGGGCTCCGCGGTGCCTCTTGATCGGGCTCCTCTGGAGCTGCTGTGGGGCTGCGCCTCTGCTGCCGGGCAGGCTGGCCGGGCTGGGGGAGACTCTGAGGGGCTGGGCTGGTGGGAAGCCCTGAGGAATTGAGTGTCAGAGGCCACAAGCAGCCCCTGGGGAGCTGCCATGTTCCTGCCAGCCGGCTGCTCTGGCGCTCCCCCAAAGCACCTGCGGAGTGAGTGCAGGGAAAGGTGGAACCTTGCGCTCAGGGCCCTTCTCGAGCTCACTGAGGATCCCTCCCTCAATGGTGACAAGGGGGCAGTGGCTGGAGCTGAGCTGGGGAATGCAGTCGCTTGGGCTTGGCTGGGCTTCGAGAGCTCAGGCAGCTGCTCCCAGCTCTCCTGCCTCCTGGTTCGGCTGCCCGAGTACCTCGGGACAGGCCTTTGGCCTCTGGGCCCTGTTGGCACCAGGGCGGCGTTTCACGACTTGTGTTCCTCACAGGCCAAAAAAGTGTGGCCCCTGCCTGAACATTTTGTGGAGCTCCTGCGGGACACAGATGAACAGTCAGTCAGGATGACGGCCGTGATACTCAGCTTTGCAGTTTTGGACAAGGACATGCTGAGACCCAGCCCTGTCGCCCTGCTGCTGGTTGCGGTGCTCCTGCCACTCTCTGACCATGCAAGGCTCTGTGCCCCCAGCCACGGCCACTGTGTGCCCACCAAACACTTGGTGCCCTGTGGGTTTGCAGGCTCACGCCCAGCTGAGCCCCGAGCAGCCGATGCTGAGGTCTTTTTTTCTTCCTTTCATAGAGGATAACGGCCAGGTGCAGCTGCTGTCCACACTGCTCTTCTGAAAATTGGTGACTGTTTGCAGGGCCCCTGGGAGGGAATATTGGGGGTTCCTGGCAGCAGGATCCTTGTGCAGCTTCAGGCTGGGGTGGGCAGCACTTCCATCTGCAGCTTCCATGTGCTGCTCCGGCAGCTGCTGCTGCTGGGGATCCTGAGGGAAGAGGCAACGGGAGGGATGGAAATGCTGCATGGACAGCAGCAGCCAGGGCCAGGAATGAGCTTTGCCTTCCTGGTGCCGAAATGAGGCTCCTTTAGTGCAAGAGGAGGCAAAGGCAAAATCAATTTCAACAATTCAAGGAAAACTGTAGAAAACTGGAAGCCTCTCAAAATGTCACACACATTCATCTGGGAGCTCTTCAGTGTTGGTTCTTGTAAAAAGCCTTTCCCGTTTTCCCTTGGCTCTGAGATTCTGGGAGCCACCGCTGGGCTTCAGAGTTCAACTGATTTTTATTTTCCAGGTTTTTAAACAGAGCTCTGAATTGGGCATCTCTTGCCACTTTTTCTGCTCAGAACCTTGAGAAAGGTTCTCTGCTCCTGTGAGCCACATCTTGAAGGGTGCTTGGCAACCATGGAATGCTCTGGGAAAGCACTTGATTGACTTCAGGGCCAGGCTGGAGAGCTCAGCCTGAGGAAAGAACTGTTCCAGATGCCTCTGTCCATGTCCAGCTCCTCACAGCTGAGTCCCTGAACACCCTGGGTGGTTTATAGGGATTGATTTTCCCCTCCTGTTCACTTGGAGGTGATTTTGCAATCCTTTAGAGGAACATCTGACCAGCCCCTGCCCCCATTCCATTTTATTCTCTCCACTTTGAAGCTGGACCGCTGGGTTTGACATGTAAATTGGTAGTGTCTCGTCGTTCTTTCCTCCAGCCCTCAATTGTGACTTGTATTAAACACTGCAAATGGCCTCCTTTGTCTGGTGGGGAAGATGTGAGGTGGAGAAAGTTATCAGGATTTGTTTTCATGAACCTTGTGCTAGTAAAGAAAAATGAGGTTTGTCATTTTGGTGTGGTGCTGAGTGTTGGGATTTGGGAGTTTATTTCTTGCTATTGTTCTTATTATTTATTAGTGTTACTTTTCACTGGTCAGATTTTTAAATCTTAGACATGATTAACCAAGGCTGGATGTAAGTCATTAGGAAAATTCCCTTGCATTTTCCACTGGGATTAAACTGTTCAGTCGACTCCAAGTTGCCAGTGGATTTTAAAGATGGGAAATCCTGTTAGTGGTGGGTTTGGTGTGGTTTGGAGCTGGGGAAGGCTCTCATCCCCTTCCGGAGGTGCCCCAAGCCCGCTCTGCTGCCACGTCTGCACTCGTGGCCCCTCACGGCTGCCCTGCCCTGGGGACACGGTGGGACCCCGCTGTGCCGGGGCTGAGGCTCCTCACGGCCCCTCAAAACCCCTCCTGGCTACACAGAACCTCTCCTGGCCCCTGACAGCCCTTCATGGCCCTTCATTGCCCCTCACGGCCCCTCAGGGCCCCTCCTGGCCCCAGGCGTGGAGCTCCTCCCGAAGGAGAAGGGGCCGGGCCCTGCTGGTTCTCCTTTTATTTCGGTCGTTTCGCAGCCATGAGGAAAGAAAGGCTGAAATGGAGCCTTTGCCCAGCGGTTCCCTCTGGGTTAATTGCAGCCAAAGCTCCGTGCTGGCGCTGGCCCGAGCACCAGCATCCCTGCAGCCCCGCGGGCCTTTGCTGTCCCCCCGTGTCCATTCCCTGTCCCCGAGGCCCGCCCGGCTCTGGCAGCAGCAGGAGCCGCAGCGCAGCGGGCGCCGGCCCGGCCCCGCCGGGGCTCCCGGGCAGGAGCAGCAGCAGCGCCAGCCCCTTCCCACCTGCTCCTGCCTCGCCTTCCAAGGCCTTTGTCCGGCTCAATTGCAGACTGGAGCAACGCTCACCCGCTGTAGTAGTTTGAAGGCAAAACAAATGAGAGGCTCCAAGTCAGAGATACAATTTAATAGGAAAAAAAGAAAGAAAGTAAAATAAAATAGATGCAATAATACAAAAGAACACTGACAGAGTCAGAATACAACCTGAGCGTAGTGATGGAAGCAGTCCAGATGAGGTGGTCTTCCTGAAGCAGTGATCCTGTAGAAAGGTCTGGTAGCTCGGGTCCTCTGGGAATCCAGTGGGTAAGCGTCCCTCTGGTGTTCAGAGTCTCAGCTTATATCCAGGCTGGAATGCTTGGTTTCTCCCTCTGGGCGGAGCATCTCACAATGGGATGGTGAGTCATGTGATAAGGCCTGATGGGCCCATTAACAGGAGGTAGTCCAGGAGGGGGTTATCTGTGAGCTGTGTAGCAAAGGTGTTGATGGGCCCATTAACAGAAGATAAGCCAGAGTGGAGGAGGCAGGGAGCACTGCCTCACCTGGTTTCAACAGTTCATGAAGATGGTGATAGAATATACTTCAACCGAGGACACCCGCCAACAGCCCAGACTGCTCAGGGCCGCCTGTGCTGCCCTGACCCAGCCTCCAGAGAAAGGAATGGTCGGCTTCCAGCGCTGTTTTCAGCACTGTTTCACTCAGCCTGAGGTGACGGCAGGAGGCTGCTGCTGCCTTTGCCTTGGTAATTGGAGATCGCGGCTGCTGCTGCACCCCTCTGGCTGCCGACTGGATTTTATCAGGACAACTGCAATTGCCTTTTTCCATCCTTGCTACCCGCTGTGCTTTTGTGACAGTGAACTCAGTCTTTCTGGTGCAGGCACCGTGCAAAGAAGAGATTGAAATGCTCCCAAGTCCCCGGGCACTAAGTCGAGGGGAATTAAAGCCACACAGGCCACATTTGCAGTGCTCCAACACAGCCCTGCTGCTGGTGCTGCTGAAATAGAATCAACTTAGAGAGGCCATCACAAAAATTGCCGCTGGGGTGTCAAACACAATGCAAAAATGCACCCGGAGAAAGAAAACCCAGAACTTCTTGACTCACTTCACTGCTTCCTCCGAGCAGCAGAAAAGGGAGATGCCCAGAGGTATTTCCAGCTGCTGCTGATCCCAGCTGGAGCTCTCTGCAGAGTCCCAGCAGGAACCTGAGCCCAGCCCGGGGAGCTCACACAGTGTCAGGGAGATTCTGTCTCTGGATTCAGTCAGGGTTGCATTCCCCAACAAGTGCTGGTGCCACCTCCTGTTTTCTTGGATTAAAACAGTAACACGGAAAACCTTACCAATGGCACAACTCCCCAGCCCACAAGGAAAAAATAAAGGAGAAATTGTAAAGTTTTCCAAACATTTGTCCTGCTTTGCTGCAAAAGTCGTGCTGCACTCAGTATGGAAATCCAGGAGAAGCTGCAGTTGGTGGCACATCTTGTGCCAGAAGCTCGACCTCGTTCTCCACCAAAGGTTCTTGAAAAGAGCAGCTGGGACTGTGATGAAGGCTGCTGGGAAACTGCAACAGCTTTCCATAAGTGAAATGAAAACGCAAGAAATAAACCAAGAGGTTTTCCTCTATTTATTTCTATGCTTCCCTTTTCCGTGTTGCACTACTTCTCCGTGCCATTAATTCCAAATGGATCTCACCTCTCAGATCGATGACTTAGTGAGTTTTAGACCCTCGAAAATACCATGGGCCGTACATAGAGTTTGCCTTCCCCTGTTTTTGTTGCAAAGTAACGCTGGAGACATAAGCATAGTGCTTGGTCGGGCACGAATCCTACAACCAGGGAATGTGTCCTGACAGTGTCTGAGCCTCAGCAGGGACAATGTACAGCAGCGACCGAGGGAATTCCTCTGCCACGGCACCCCTATAGACCCCCCAGACCCCCCCTAAATCCCCTATAGAGACCCCCAGCCCCCTTCCAAATCCCCTATAGGACCCTCCCCCCCCCAGCCCCTTTTAGGAAGCCCCAAGCCCTCCCCAAATCCCCTGCAGAGACCCTGAGATCCCCTAAATGTACCGTCACACCCCTTCTAGGGACCCCCAGGCCCTCCCAAAATCCCCTAGGGAGACCCCCAGATCCCCTAGAGAGACCCCCAGGCCACCCTGAACCCTCTCGAGATCCCCTATATATCCCCTAGAGCCCCCTCAGACCCCTTTTGGGGACCCTCAGACCGCCCCGAAACCCCACACAGGGACCCACAGACACCCCCACACCTCCCCGGAGCCACTACAGGCTCCCCCAGATCCCCTATAGACCCCCCCAACCCCCAGAAAGGCCACCCAGACCCCCAATAATCCCCAAAAGAGACCCCCAGACCCCCGGACTTAGGGACGCCCCGAGCCCCTTTACGGACCTCTACGGACCCTCTGTAGATCCCTCAGACCCCTATGGAGCCCCATAGCCTGCCCAAACTCCCTTTAGGGACGCCCAGACCGCCCTAAATCCCCTATGGACCCCCTTAAACCCCTTACAGACCACCCACTAAAACCCCTAAAGACACCCCCAGGTCCCCCCAGACCTCTAGAGATCCCCTAGACATCCCCTAGAGATCCCCCATTGCCCCACCGTAGGTCTCGGACACGCCAGAGCCGGCGCGGGGGACAGGGAACAAAGATGGCAGCGACCGGGGGAGCCACTTCCGGGTCATCTGCGCATGCGCGGGACGGAACGCGCCAGCAGATGGGCGGGGCCGAAGGGAAAAGAGGCGTGGCCAATGAAAGGGCGGAGAACGAACGGAATGAGGCGGGGTCAGAGAAAGGGCGGGAACTGGGAGGGGAAAGGGGCGCGGCCAAGGGGACGCGCGGTCCTAAAAGGGTCCTGAAATCACCCAAAATGCGCCTAAAACTCTCCAAAGGGGTCTCAAATCCACCCTAAACCCGATCAGGTTTGGCCTCAAATTATCCAAATGGGATTAAAATCCCCACAAAGTGGCCTAAAATTACTCAAAGGGCACTAAAATACACCCTAAATCTCCATGGTTTGGCCTCAAATCAGCCAAATGGGGTTAAAAGAATCCAAAGCGCTCTAAAATCCAACCAAGAGGCATAAAATTGAAAAAATTGGTTTAAAAAAACCCCACAAAAATAGCCTAAAATCACTATTAAATCTCCCTAATGGGTGTAAAGCATCCTGCTTCTGCCACCTACAATGCCGACCAAATCAGGAATTCTTCCAGATGCCAGCGGCCACAAGCTCTAAGCCTGGCTTCCCTTGGAGGGCCAAAGGCCTCCTACAAACTGACATCAGGCACCTGGGCAGGTGAGTTCAGTTTCCATTTTAAAAGACCATAATTCGTGCCCAAGACCCTTTGCCTGGCATCGTGCTTCTGCCCCCTACTATCCGGAACGAATCAGGATTTCTTCCAGATGCCAGCTGCCAGAAGCTGGAAGGCTGGCTTCCCTTTGAGAGACAAAGGCCTGCTACAAACTGACATCAGGAAGCTGGCAGCTGAGTTCAGTTTCCCATTGAAAACGACCGTCATTCACGCCCAAGTCCCTCTGCCGGGCATCCTGCTTCTGCCCCCTACTATCCCGAACGAATCAGGATTTCTTCCAGATGCCAGCTGCCACAAGCTTGTAGCCTGGCTTCCCATGGAGGGCCAAAGGCCTCCTACAAACTGACATCAGGCACCTGGGCAGCTGACTTTACTTACCTGGGAAACAGGCCATCATTGCTGCCGAACTCCTTGTGCCGGCACCTGTCCTCTTCCACCTACAATCCCGAACAGAACAGGATTTTTCCAGATGCAAGCCGCCACAAGCTGAAAGCCTGGCTTCCCTTTGAGGGCCAAAGGCATGCTACAAACTGACATCAGGCACCAGGGCAGGTGACTTTACTTACCCACGAAACAGGCCGTCCGTTGTGCCCGACTCCCATTGCCGAGGACCTGGTCTCTGCCATCTACAATCCTGCACAGAACAGGATTTTATCCGGATGCAAGCTGGCACAAGCTGGAAGGCTGGATTCCCTTGGAGGGCAAAAGGCCTCCTACAAACCGACATCAGGCACCTGGGCAGGTGACTTTACTTACCCCTGGAAACAGGCCATCCTTTGTGCCCAACTCCCCGTGCCTGGCACCTGGCCTCTCCCACCTACAATCCCGAACGGAACGGGATTTCTTCCAGATGCAAGCTGCCACAAGCTGGAAACCTAACTCTGCTCTTAGGGTCAAAGGCCTCCTACAAACTGACATCAGGCACCAGGGCAGGTGCGTTCAGTTTCCCTTTGAAAACCACCGTCATTCGTGCTTAAATCCCTCTGCCTGGCATCGTGCTTCTGCACTCTACTATCCGGAACGAATCAAGATTTCTTCCAGATGCCAGCTGCCAGAAGCTGGAAGGCTGGCTTCCCTTTGAGAGCTAAAGGCCTCCTACATACTGACCTCCGGTACCAGGGCAAGTGACTGTACTTACCCCTGGAAACAGGCCATCCTTTGTGCCCAACTCCCTGTGTCTGGCAGCAGGCCTCTCTCATCTCCAATCCCGAGCGGAACAGGATTTTTCCAGATGCAAGCCGCTACAAGCTGGAATTCTGCCTTCCCTTGGAGGGCCAAAGGCCTCTAACAAACTGACATCAGGCACCTGGGCAGGTGACTTTACTTACCCAGGGAAACAGGCCATCCTTTGTGCCACACTCCCATTGCCGACGACCTCGCCTCTGCCATCTACAATGCTGAACAGAACAGGATTTCTTGCAGATGCAAGCTGCCAGAAGCTGGAAAGCTGGCTCCACTTTTAGGGCCAAAGGCCTCCTTCTGACTGACATCAGGCACCAGGGCAGGTGAGTTCAGTTTCCCTTTTAAAATGATCGTCATTCGTTCCGAAATCCCTCTGCCTGGCATGGTGGTTCTGCACTCTACTATGCGGAACGAATCAGGATTTCTTCCAGATGCAAGCTGCCACAAGCTGGAAGGCTGCCTTCCCTTTGATGGCCAAAGGCCTCCTACAAACTGACATCAGGCACCTGAGCAGGTGACTTTACTTACACCTGCTAACAGGCTATCCTTTGTGCTGAACTCCCTGTGCATGGCACCTGGCCTCTCCCACCTAAAATCCCGAACGAATCAGGATTTCATTCAGATGTAAGCAGTTACAAGCTGGAAGGATGGCTTCCCTTTGAGGGCCAAAGGCCTCCTACAAACTGACATCAGGCACCTGGGCACGTGAGTTCAGCTTCCCTTTGAGAACGACCATCATTCGTGCCCAAGTTTCTCTGCCTGGCATAGTGCTTCTGCCACCAACAACCCCGAACGAATCAGGATTTCTTCCAGATATCAGCTGCCACAAGCTGGAAGCCTGGCTTCCATTTCAGGGCCACAGGCCTCCTACATACTGACTCCTGGTAACAGGGCAAGTGACTGTACTTACCCCTGGAAACAGGCCATCCTTTGTGCCCAACTCCCTGTGCATGGCACGTGGCCTCTCCTACCTATAATCCCGAATGGAACAGGATTTCTTCCAGATGGAAGCCGCCACAAGCTGGAATTCTGGTGTCCCTTCGAGGGCCAAAGGCCTCCTACAAACTGACATCAGGCACCTGGGCAGGTGACTTTACTTACCCACGGAAACAGGCCAACCTTGTACTACACTCCCATTGCCGACGACCTGGCCTCTGCCATCTACAGTGCTGAATGGAACAGGATTTCTTCCAGATGCAAGCTGCCACAAGCTGGAAAGCTAGCTCCTCTTTGAGGGTCAAAGGCCTCCTTCAGACTGACATCAGGCACCAGGGCAGGTGAGTTCAGTTTCCCTTTTAAAACGACCATCATTCATGGCCAAAACCCTCTGCCTGGCATCGTGCTTCTGCCACCTACAATTCCTGCTCGAATCTGGATTTTTTCTGGATGCAAGATGCCACCAGCTGGATGTCTGACTTCCTTTTGAGGGCCAAAGCTCTCCTACAAACTGACATCAGGCACCTGGGCAGCTGACTTTACTTACCCCTGGAAACAGGCCATCCTTTGTGCCCAACTCCCTCTGCCGGGCACCTGGACTCTCCCACCTACAATCCCGAACGAATCAGGATTTCTTCGAGATGCAAGCTGCCACAAACTGGAAAACTAACTTCCCTTGGAGGTCCAAAGGCCTCCTACAAACTGACATCAGGCACCTGGGCAGCTGACTTTACTTACCCCTGGAAGCAGGCCATCCTTTCTCCCCAACTCCCTCTGCCGGGCACCCGGCCTCGGCCACCTACAATCCCGAACGGAACAGGATTTCTTCCAGATGCAAGCTGCCACAAGCTGGAAGTTTGGCTTCTCTTGGATGGCCAAAGGCCTCCTACAAACTGACATCAGGCACCTGGGCAGCTCACTTTACTTACCCCTGGAAGCAGGTCATCCTTTGTGCCCAACTCCCTCTGCAGGGCACCCGGCCTCGGCCACCTCCAATCCCGAACGGAACAGGATTTCTTCCAGATGCAAGCTGCCACAAACTGGAATCCTGGCTTGTCTTGGATGGCCAAAGGCCTCCTACAAACTGACATCAGGCACCTGGGTAAGTGACTTTACTTACTCCTGGAAACAGGCCATCATTTTTGTCCAGCTCCGTGTGACGGGCTCCCGGCCTCGGCCACCTCCAATCCTGAACGGAACAGGATTTCTTCCAGATGCAAGCTGCCACAAGCTGGAAGCCTGGCTTCCCTTGGAAGGCCAAAGGCCTCTTACACACAGACATCAGGCACCTGGGCAGCTGATATTACTTACCCCTGGAAACAGGCCATCATTTGATCCTAACTCCCTCTGCCGGGCACCTGGCCTCGGCCACCTACAATCCCGAACGGAAAAGGATTTCTTCCAGATGCAAGCTGCCACAAACTGGAAGACTAGTTTCCCTTGGAGGGCCAAAGGGCTCCTAAAAACTCACACCGAACACCTGGGCAGCTGTGTTTACTTACCCCTGGAAACAGGCCATCCTTTGTGCCCAACTCCTTCAGCCGGGCACCTGGTCTCGGCCACCTACAATCCCGAACGGAACAGGATTTCTTCCAGATGCAAGCTGCCACAAACTGGAAGACTAGCTTCCCTTGGAGGGCCAAAGGCCTCCTACAAACTGACATCAAACACCTGGGCAGCTGACTTTACTTACCCCTGGAAACAGGCCATCCTTTGTGCCCAAGTCCCTCTGCCGGGCACCAGGCCTCGGCCAGCTACGATCCCAAACAGAAAAGGATTTCTTCCAGATGCAAGCTGCCACAAGCTGGAAGCCTGGCTTCCCTTGGAGGGCCAAAAGCCTCCTACAAACTGACATCAGGCACCTGGGCAGCTGACTTTACTTACCCCTGGAAACAGGCCATCCTTTGTGCCCAATTCCCTCTGCCGGGCACCTGGCTTCGGCCACCTACAATCCCTAACGGAACAGGATTTCTTCCAGATGCAAGCTTCCACAAACTGGAAGACTTGCTTCCCTTGGAGGGCCAAAGGCCTCCTACAAACTGACATCAGGAACCTGGGCATCTGACTTTACTTTCCTCTGGAAACAGGCCATCCTTTGTGCCCAACTCCCTCTGCCAGGCACACAGCTCCAGCCACCTACAATCCCGAACGGAACAGGATTTCTTCCAGATGCAAGCTGCCACAAACTGGAAGCCTGGCTTCCCTTGGAGGGCCAAAGGCCTCCTACAAACTGACATCAGGCACCTGGGCAGCTGACTTTACTTACCCCTGGAAACAGGCCATCCTTTGTTCCCAATTCCCTCTGCCGGGCACCCGGCTTCGGCCACCTACAATCCCGAACGGAACAGGATTTCTTCCAGATGCAAGCTGCCACAAAGTGGAAGACTTGCTTCCCTTGGAGGGCCAATGGCCTGCTTCAAACTGACATCAGGCACCTGGGCAGCTGACTTTACTTACCCCTGGAAACAGGCCATCCTTTGTTCCCAATTCCCTCTGCCGGGCACCCGGCTTCGGCCACCTACAATCCCGAACGGAACAGGATTTCTTCCAGATGCAAGCTGCCACAAAGTGGAAGACTTGCTTCCCTTGGAGGGCCAAAGGCCTCCTACAAACTGACATCAGGCACCTGGGCAGCTGACTTTACTTACCCCTGGAAACAGGCCATCCTTTGTGCCCAACTCCCTCTGCCGGGCACCTGGCCTCGGCCACCTACAATCCCGAACAGAACAGGATTTCTTCCAGATGCAAGCTGCCACAAACTGGAAGACTAGCTTCCCTTGGAGGGCCAAAGGCCTCCTACAAACTGACATCAGGCACCTGGGCAGCTGACTTTACTTACCCCTGGAAACAGGCCATCCTTTGTGCCCAACTCCCTCTGCCGGGCACCAGGCCTCAGCCACCTACGATCCCGAACGGAAAAGGATTTCTTCCAGATGCAAGCTGCCACAAGCTGGAAGCCTGGCTTCCGTTGGAGGGCCAAAGGCCTTCTAGAAACTGACTTCAGGCACCTGGGCAGCTGACTTTACTTACCCCTGGAAACAGGCCATCCTTTGTGACCAACTCCCTCTGCCGGGCACCTAGCCTCGGCCACCTACAATCGTGAACGGGAAAGGCTTTCTTCCCGATGCAAGCTGCCATATACTGGATGACTAGCTTCCCTTGGAGGGCCAAAGGCCTCCTACAAACTGACATCAGGCACCTGGGCAGCTGACTTTACTTACCCCTGGAAACAGGCCATCCTTTGTTCCCAACTCCCTGAGCCAGGCACCCGGCTCCGGCCACCTACAATCCCGAACAAAACAGGAATTCTTCCAGATGCAAGCTGCCACAAGCAGGAAGCCTGACTTCCCATGGAGGGCCAAAGGCCTCCTACAAACTGACATCAGACACCTGGGCAGGAGACTTTACTTACCCCTGGAAACAGGCCATCCTTTGTGCCCAACTCCCTCTGCCGGGCACCTGGCCTCGGCCACCTACAATCCCGAACAAAACAGGATTTCTTCCAGATGCAAGCTGCCACAAAGTGGAAGACTAGCTTCCCTATGAGGGCCAAAGGCCTCCTACAAACTGACATCAGGCACCTGGGCAGCTGACTTTAGTTTCCTCAGGAAAGAGGCCATCATTTGTGCCCAACTCCCTCTGCCGGGCACCTGGCCTCAGCCACCTACAATCCCTAACGGAACAGGATTTCTTCCAGATGCAAGCTGCCACAAACTGGAAGACTAGCTTCCCTATGAGGGCCAAAGGCCTCCTACAAACTGACATCAGGCACCTGGGCAGCTGACTTTACTTACCCAAGGAAACAGGCCATCCTTTGTGCCCAACTCCCTCTGCCGGGCACCTGGCCTCGGCCACCTACAGTCCCGAATGGAACAGGATTTCTTCCAGATGCAAGCTTCCACAAACTGGAAGAATTGCTTCCCTTGGAGGGCCAAAGGCCTCCTACAAACTGACATCAGGAACCTGGGCAGCTGACTTTACTTACCCCTGGAAACAGGCCATCCTTTGTTCCCAATTCCCTCTGCCGGGCACTCGGCTTCAAACACGTACAATCTAGAATGGAACAGGATTTCTTTCAGATGCAAGTTGCCTTGAACAGGAAGACTAGCTTCCCTTGGAGGGCCAAAAGCCTCCTACAAACTGACACCAGGCACCTGGGCAGCTGACTTTACTTACCCCTGGTAACAGGCCATCCTTTGTGCCCAACTCCCTCTGCCGGGCACCAGGCCTCAGCCACCTACGATCCCAAACGGAAAAGGATTTCTTCCAGATGCAAGCTGCCACAACCTGGAAGCCTGGCTTGCCTTGGAGGGCCAAAGGCCTTCTATAAACTGACTTCAGGCACCTGGGCAGCTGACTTTACTTACCCCTGGAAACAGGCCATCTTTGTTCCCTACTCCCTCTGCCGGGCACCTGGCCGCGGTCACCTACAATCCCGAACGGAACAGGATTTCTTCCAGATGCAAGCTACCACAAACTAGAAGACTAGCTTCCCTTGGAGGGCCAAAGGCCTCCTACAAACTGACATCAGGCACCTGGGCAGCTGACTTTACTTACCCCTGGAAACAGGCCATCCTTTGTGCCCAACTCCCTCTGCCGGGCACCAGGCCTCGGCCACCTACGATCGCGAACGGAAAAGGATTTCTTCCAGATGCAAGCTGCCACAAGCTGGAAGCCTGGCTTCCGTTGGAGGGCCAAAGGCCTTCTACAATCTGACAGCAGGCACCTGGGCAGCTGACTTTACTTACCCCTGGAAACAGGCCATCCTTTGTTCCCAATTCCCTCTGCCGGGCACCCGGCTTCGGCCACCTACAATCCCGAACGGAACAGGATTTCTTCCAGATGCAAGCTGCCACAAAGTGGAAGACTTGCTTCCCTTGGAGGGCCAATGGCCTGCTTCAAACTGACATCAGGCACCTGGGCAGCTGACTTTACTTACCCCTGGAAACAGGCCATCCTTTGTTCCCAATTCCCTCTGCCGGGCACCCGGCTTCGGCCACCTACAATCCCGAACGGAACAGGATTTCTTCCAGATGCAAGCTGCCACAAAGTGGAAGACTTGCTTCCCTTGGAGGGCCAAAGGCCTCCTACAAACTGACATCAGGCACCTGGGCAGCTGACTTTACTTACCCCTGGAAACAGGCCATCCTTTGTGCCCAACTCCCTCTGCCGGGCACCTGGCCTCGGCCACCTACAATCCCGAACAGAACAGGATTTCTTCCAGATGCAAGCTGCCACAAACTGGAAGACTAGCTTCCCTTGGAGGGCCAAAGGCCTCCTACAAACTGACATCAGGCACCTGGGCAGCTGACTTTACTTACCCCTGGAAACAGGCCATCCTTTGTGCCCAACTCCCTCTGCCGGGCACCAGGCCTCAGCCACCTACGATCCCGAACGGAAAAGGATTTCTTCCAGATGCAAGCTGCCACAAGCTGGAAGCCTGGCTTCCGTTGGAGGGCCAAAGGCCTTCTAGAAACTGACTTCAGGCACCTGGGCAGCTGACTTTACTTACCCCTGGAAACAGGCCATCCTTTGTGACCAACTCCCTCTGCCGGGCACCTAGCCTCGGCCACCTACAATCGTGAACGGGAAAGGCTTTCTTCCCGATGCAAGCTGCCATATACTGGATGACTAGCTTCCCTTGGAGGGCCAAAGGCCTCCTACAAACTGACATCAGGCACCTGGGCAGCTGACTTTACTTACCCCTGGAAACAGGCCATCCTTTGTGACCAACTCCCTCTGCCGGGCACCTAGCCTCGGCCACCTACAATCGTGAACGGGAAAGGCTTTCTTCCCGATGCAAGCTGCCATATACTGGATGACTAGCTTCCCTTGGAGGGCCAAAGGCCTCCTACAAACTGACATCAGGCACCTGGGCAGCTGACTTTACTTACCCCTGGAAACAGGCCATCCTTTGTTCCCAACTCCCTGAGCCAGGCACCCGGCTCCGGCCACCTACAATCTTGAACGGAACAGGATTTCTTCCAGATGCAAGCTGCCACAAGCAGGAAGCCTGACTTCCCATGGAGGGCCAAAGGCCTCCTACAAACTGACATCAGACACCTGGGCAGGAGACTTTACTTACCCCTGGAAACAGGCCATCCTTTGTGCCCAACTCCCTCTGCCGGGCACCTGGCCTCGGCCACCTACAATCCCGAACAAAACAGGATTTCTTCCAGATGCAAGCTGCCACAAAGTGGAAGACTAGCTTCCCTATGAGGGCCAAAGGCCTCCTACAAACTGACATCAGGCACCTGGGCAGCTGACTTTAGTTTCCTCAGGAAAGAGGCCATCATTTGTGCCCAACTCCCTCTGCCGGGCACCTGGCCTCAGCCACCTACAATCCCTAACGGAACAGGATTTCTTCCAGATGCAAGCTGCCACAAACTGGAAGACTAGCTTCCCTATGAGGGCCAAAGGCCTCCTACAAACTGACATCAGGCACCTGGGCAGCTGACTTTACTTACCCAAGGAAACAGGCCATCCTTTGTGCCCAACTCCCTCTGCCGGGCACCTGGCCTCGGCCACCTACAATCCCGAATGGAACAGGATTTCTTCCAGATGCAAGCTTCCACAAACTGGAAGAATTGCTTCCCTTGGAGGGCCAAAGGCCTCCTACAAACTGACATCAGGAACCTGGGCAGCTGACTTTACTTACCCCTGGAAACAGGCCATCCTTTGTTCCCAATTCCCTCTGCCGGGCACTCGGCTTCAAACACGTACAATCTAGAATGGAACAGGATTTCTTTCAGATGCAAGTTGCCTTGAACAGGAAGACTAGCTTCCCTTGGAGGGCCAAAAGCCTCCTACAAACTGACACCAGGCACCTGGGCAGCTGACTTTACTTACCCCTGGTAACAGGCCATCCTTTGTGCCCAACTCCCTCTGCCGGGCACCAGGCCTCAGCCACCTACGATCCCAAACGGAAAAGGATTTCTTCCAGATGCAAGCTGCCACAACCTGGAAGCCTGGCTTGCCTTGGAGGGCCAAAGGCCTTCTATAAACTGACTTCAGGCACCTGGGCAGCTGACTTTACTTACCCCTGGAAACAGGCCATCTTTGTTCCCTACTCCCTCTGCCGGGCACCTGGCCGCGGTCACCTACAATCCCGAACGGAACAGGATTTCTTCCAGATGCAAGCTACCACAAACTAGAAGACTAGCTTCCCTTGGAGGGCCAAAGGCCTCCTACAAACTGACATCAGGCACCTGGGTAGCTGACTTTACTTACCCCTGGAAACAGGCCATCCTTTGTGCCCAACTCCCTCTGCCAGGCACCAGGCCTCGGCCACCTACGATCGCGAACGGAAAAGGATTTCTTCCAGATGCAAGCTGCCACAAGCTGGAAGCCTGGCTTCCGTTGGAGGGCCAAAGGCCTTCTACAATCTGACAGCAGGCACCTGGGCAGCTGACTTTACTTACCCCTGGAAACAGGCCATCCTTTGTTCCCAATTCCCTCTGCCGGGCACCCGGCTTCGGCCACCTACAATCCCGAACGGAACAGGATTTCTTCCAGATGCAAGCTGCCACAAAGTGGAAGACTTGCTTCCCTTGGAGGGCCAATGGCCTGCTTCAAACTGACATCAGGCACCTGGGCAGCTGACTTTACTTACCCCTGGAAACAGGCCATCCTTTGTTCCCAATTCCCTCTGCCGGGCACCCGGCTTCGGCCACCTACAATCCCGAACGGAACAGGATTTCTTCCAGATGCAAGCTGCCACAAAGTGGAAGACTTGCTTCCCTTGGAGGGCCAAAGGCCTCCTACAAACTGACATCAGGCACCTGGGCAGCTGACTTTACTTACCCCTGGAAACAGGCCATCCTTTGTGCCCAACTCCCTCTGCCGGGCACCTGGCCTCGGCCACCTACAATCCCGAACAGAACAGGATTTCTTCCAGATGCAAGCTGCCACAAACTGGAAGACTAGCTTCCCTTGGAGGGCCAAAGGCCTCCTACAAACTGACATCAGGCACCTGGGCAGCTGACTTTACTTACCCCTGGAAACAGGCCATCCTTTGTGCCCAACTCCCTCTGCCGGGCACCAGGCCTCAGCCACCTACGATCCCGAACGGAAAAGGATTTCTTCCAGATGCAAGCTGCCACAAGCTGGAAGCCTGGCTTCCGTTGGAGGGCCAAAGGCCTTCTAGAAACTGACTTCAGGCACCTGGGCAGCTGACTTTACTTACCCCTGGAAACAGGCCATCCTTTGTGACCAACTCCCTCTGCCGGGCACCTAGCCTCGGCCACCTACAATCGTGAACGGGAAAGGCTTTCTTCCCGATGCAAGCTGCCATATACTGGATGACTAGCTTCCCTTGGAGGGCCAAAGGCCTCCTACAAACTGATATCAGGCACCTGGGCAGCTGACTTTACTTACCCCTGGAAACAGGCCATCCTTTGTTCCCAACTCCCTGAGCCAGGCACCCGGCTCCGGCCACCTACAATCTTGAACGGAACAGGATTTCTTCCAGATGCAAGCTGCCACAAGCAGGAAGCCTGACTTCCCATGGAGGGCCAAAGGCCTCCTACAAACTGACATCAGACACCTGGGCAGGAGACTTTACTTACCCCTGGAAACAGGCCATCCTTTGTGCCCAACTCCCTCTGCCGGGCACCTGGCCTCGGCCACCTACAATCCCGAACAAAACAGGATTTCTTCCAGATGCAAGCTGCCACAAAGTGGAAGACTAGCTTCCCTATGAGGGCCAAAGGCCTCCTACAAACTGACATCAGGCACCTGGGCAGCTGACTTTAGTTTCCTCAGGAAAGAGGCCATCATTTGTGCCCAACTCCCTCTGCCGGGCACCTGGCCTCAGCCACCTACAATCCCTAACGGAACAGGATTTCTTCCAGATGCAAGCTGCCACAAACTGGAAGACTAGCTTCCCTATGAGGGCCAAAGGCCTCCTACAAACTGACATCAGGCACCTGGGCAGCTGACTTTACTTACCCAAGGAAACAGGCCATCCTTTGTGCCCAACTCCCTCTGCCGGGCACCTGGCCTCGGCCACCTACAATCCCGAATGGAACAGGATTTCTTCCAGATGCAAGCTTCCACAAACTGGAAGAATTGCTTCCCTTGGAGGGCCAAAGGCCTCCTACAAACTGACATCAGGAACCTGGGCAGCTGACTTTACTTACCCCTGGAAACAGGCCATCCTTTGTTCCCAATTCCCTCTGCCGGGCACTCGGCTTCAAACACGTACAATCTAGAATGGAACAGGATTTCTTTCAGATGCAAGTTGCCTTGAACAGGAAGACTAGCTTCCCTTGGAGGGCCAAAAGCCTCCTACAAACTGACACCAGGCACCTGGGCAGCTGACTTTACTTACCCCTGGAAACAGGCCATCCTTTGTGCCCAACTCCCTCTGCCGGGCACCAGGCCTCGGCCACCTACGATCGCGAACGGAAAAGGATTTCTTCCAGATGCAAGCTGCCACAAGCTGGAAGCCTGGCTTCCGTTGGAGGGCCAAAGGCCTTCTACAATCTGACAGCAGGCACCTGGGCAGCTGACTTTACTTACCCCTGGAAACAGGCCATCCTTTGTTCCCAACTCCCCCTGCGGGCACCTGGCCTCGGCCACCTATAATCCCGAACGGAACAGGATTTCTTCCAGATGCAAGCTGCCACAAACTGGAAGACTTGCTTCCCTTGGAGGGCCAATGGCCTGCTTCAAACTGACATCAGGCACCTGGGCAGCTGACTTTACTTACCCCTGGAAACAGGCCATCCTTTGTTCCCAATTCCCTCTGCCGGGCACCCGGCTTCGGCCACCTACAATCCCGAACGGAACAGGATTTCTTCCAGATGCAAGCTGCCACAAAGTGGAAGACTTGCTTCCCTTGGAGGGCCAAAGGCCTCCTACAAACTGACATCAGGCACCTGGGCAGCTGACTTTACTTACCCCTGGAAACAGGCCATCCTTTGTGCCCAACTCCCTCTGCCGGGCACCTGGCCTCGGCCACCTACAATCCCGAACAGAACAGGATTTCTTTCAGATGCAAGCTGCCACAAACTGGAAGACTAGCTTCTCTTGGAGGGCCAAAGGCCTCCTACAAACTGACACAAGGCACCTGGGCAGCTGACTTTACTTACCCCTGGAAACAGGCCATCCTTTGTGCCCAACTCCCTCTGCCGGGCACCTGGCCTCGGCCACCTACGATCCCAAACAGAACAGGATTTGTTCCAGATCCAAGGTGCCACAAGATGGAAGCCTGGCTTCTCTTGGAAAGCTAAAGGCCTCCTACATACTGACATCAGGCACCAGGGGAGATGATATTACTTACCCCTGGAAACAGGCCATCCTTTGTTCCCTACTCCCTTAGCCGGGCACCCGGCTCCGGCCACCTACGATCCCAAACGGAAAAGGATTTCTTCCAGATGCAAGCTGCCACAAGCTGGAAGCCTGTCTTCCGTTGGAGGGCCAAACGCCTCCTACAAACTGACATCAGGCACCTGGGCAGCTGACTTTACTTACCCCTGGAAACAGGCCATCCTTTGTGCCCAACTCCCTCTGCCGGGCACCTGGCCTCGGCCACCTACAATCCCGAACAAAACAGGATTTCTTCCAGATGCAAGCTGCCACAAACTGGAAGACTAGCTTCCCTATGAGGGCCAAAGGCCTCCTACAAACTGACATCAGGCACCTGGGCAGCTGACTTTAGTTTCCTCAGGAACGAGGCCATCATTTGTGCCCAACTCCCTCTGCCGGGCACCTGGCCTCGGCCACCTACAATCCCGAACGGAACAGGATTTCTTCCAGATGCAAGCTGCCACAAACTGGAAGACTAGCTTCCGTTGGAGGGCCAAAGGCCTCCTGCAAACTGACATCAGGCACCTGGGCAGCTGACTTTACTTACCCCTGGAAACAGGCCATCTTTGTTCCCAACTCCCTCTGCCGGGCACCTGGCCGCGGTCACCTACAATCCCGAACGGAATAGGATTTCTTTCAGATGCAAGCTGCCACAAAGTGGAAGACTTGCTTCCCTTGGAGGGCCAATGGCCTGCTTCAAACTGACATCAGGCACCTGGGCAGCTGACTTTACTTACCCCTGGAAACAGGCCATCCTTTGTTCCCAACTCCCTCTGCCGGGCACCTGGCCTCGGCCACCTATAATCCCGAACGGAACAGGATTTCTTCCAGATGCAAGCTGCCACAAAGTGGAAGACTTGCTTCCCTTGGAGGGCCAAAGGCCTCCTACAAACTGACATCAGGAACCTGGGCAGCTGGCTTTACTTTCCTCTTGAAACAGGCCATCCTTTGTGCCCAACGCCCTCTGCTGGGGTCACAGCTCCAGCCACCTACAATCCCGAACGGAACAAGATTTCTTCCAGATGCAAGCTGCCACAAGCTGGATGACTAGCTTCCCTTGGAGGGCCAAAGGCCTCCTACAAACTGACACAAGGCACCTGGGCAGTTGACTTTACTTACCCCTGGAGACAGGCCATCATTTGTGCCCAACTCCCTCTGCCGGGCACCAGGCCTCGGCCACCTACAATCCCGAACGGAACAGGATTTCTTCCAGATGCAAGCTGCCACAAACTGGAAGACTAGCTTCCCTATGAGGGCCAAAGGCCTCCTACAAACTGACACCAAACACCTGGGCAGCTGACTTTACTTACCCCTGGAAACAGGCCATCCTTTGTTCCCAACTCCCTCTGCCGGGCACCTGGCCTCGGCCACCTACGATCGCGAACGGAAAAGGATTTCTTCCAGATGCAAGCTGCCACAAGCTGGAAGCCTGGCTTCCGTTGGAGGGCCAAAGGCCTTCTACAAACTGACACCAGGCACCTGGGCAGCTGACTTTACTTACCCCTGGAAACAGGCCATCCTTTGTTCCCAACTCCCCCTGCGGGCACCTGGCCTCGGCCACCTATAATCCCGAACGGAACAGGATTTCTTCCAGATGCAAGCTGCCACAAAGTGGAAGACTTGCTTCCCTTGGAGGGCCAAAGGCCTCCTAAAAACTGACATCAGGAACCTGGGCAGCTGGCTTTACTTTCCTCTTGAAACAGGCCATCCTTTGTGCCCAACGCCCTCTGCTGGGGTCACAGCTCCAGCCACCTACAATCCCGAACGGAACAAGATTTCTTCCAGATGCAAGCTGCCACAAGCTGGAAACCTGGCTTCCCTTGGAGGGCCAAAGGCCTGCTACAAACTGACATCAGGCACCTGGGCAGCTGACTTTACTTACCCCTGGAAACAGGCCATCCTTTGTGCCCAACTCCCTCTGCCGGGCACCTGGCCTCGGCCACCTACGATCGCGAACGGAAAAGGATTTCTTCCAGATGCAAGCTGCCACAAGCTGGAAGCCTGGCTTCCGTTGGAGGGCCAAAGGCCTTCTACAAACTGACACCAGGCACCTGGGCAGCTGACTTTACTTACCCCTGGAAACAGGCCATCCTTTGTTCCCAACTCCCCCTGCGGGCACCTGGCCTCGGCCACCTATAATCCCGAACGGAACAGGATTTCTTCCAGATGCAAGCTGCCACAAAGTGGAAGACTTGCTTCCCTTGGAGGGCCAAAGGCCTCCTAAAAACTGACATAAGGAACCTGGGCAGCTGGCTTTACTTTCCTCTTGAAACAGGCCATCCTTTGTGCCCAACGCCCTCTGCTGGGGTCACAGCTCCAGCCACCTACAATCCCGAACGGAACAAGATTTCTTCCAGATGCAAGCTGCCACAAGCTGGAAACCTGGCTTCCCTTGGAGGGCCAAAGGCCTGCTACAAACTGACATCAGGCACCTGGGCAGCTGACTTTACTTACCTCTGGAAACAGGCCATCCTTTGTGCCCAACTCCCTCTGCCGGGCACCTGGCCTCGGCAACCTACGATCCCAAACACAACAGGATTTCTTCCAGATGCAAGCTGCCACAATCTGGAAGCCTGGCTTCCCTTGGAGGGCCAAAGGCCTCCTACAAACTGACATCAGGCACCTGGGCAGCTGACTTTACTTACCCCTGGAAACAGGCCATCCTTTGTGCCCAACTCCCTCTGCTGGGCACCAGGCCTCGGCCACCTACGATCCCAAACGGAAAAGGATTTCTTCCAGATGCAAGCTGCCACAAGGTTGAAGCCTGGCTTCCGTTGGAGGGCCAAAGGCCTTCTACAAACTGACATCAGGCACCTGGGCAGCTGACTTTACTTACCCCTGGAAACAGGCCATCCTTTGTGCCAACTCCCTCTGCTGGGCACCTGGCCTCGGCCACCTACAATCTTGAACGGAACAGGATTTCTTCCAGATGCAAGTTGCCTTGAACAGGAAGACTAGCTTCCCCTGGAAGGCCAAAGGCCTCCTACAAACTGACTTCAGGCACCTGGGCAGCTGACTTTACTTACCCCTGGAGACAGGCCATCATTTGTGCCCAACTCCCTCTGCCGGGCACCAGGCCTCGGCCACCTACAATCCCGAACGGGACAGGCTTTCTTCCAGATGCAAGCTGCCACAAACTGGATGACTAGCTTCTCTTGGAGGGCCAAAGGCCTCCTACAAACTGACACAAGGCACCTGGGCAGCTGACTTTACTTACCCCTGGAAACAGGCCATCCTTTGTGCCCAACTCCCTCTGCCGGGCACCTGGCCTCGGCCACCTAAGATCCCAAACAGAACAGGATTTGTTCCAGATCCAAGGTGCCACAAGATGGAAGCCTGGCTTCCCTTGGAAAGCTAAAGGCCTCCTACATACTGACATCAGGCACCAGGGGAGATGATATTACTTACCCCTGGAAACAGGCCATCCTTTGTTCCCTACTCCCTTAGCCGGGCACCCGGCTCCGGCCACCTACGATCCCAAACGGAAAAGGATTTCTTCCAGATGCAAGCTGCCACAAGCTGGAAGCCTGTCTTCCGTTGGAGGGCCAAACGCCTCCTACAAACTGATATCAGGCACCTGGGCAGCTGACTTTACTTACCCCTGGAAACAGGCCATCCTTTGTGCCCAACTCCCTCTGCCGGGCACCTGGCCTCGGCCACCTACAATCCCGAACAAAACAGGATTTCTTCCAGATGCAAGCTGCCACAAACTGGAAGACTAGCTTCCCTATGAGGGCCAAAGGCCTCCTACAAACTGACATCAGGCACCTGGGCAGCTGACTTTAGTTTCCTCAGGAACGAGGCCATCATTTGTGCCCAACTCCCTCTGCCGGGCACCTGGCCTCGGCCACCTACAATCCCGAACGGAACAGGATTTCTTCCAGATGCAAGCCGCCACAAACTGGAAGACTAGCTTCCCTTGGAGGGCCAAAGGCCTCCTGCAAACTGACATCAGGCACCTGGGCAGCTGACTTTACTTACCCCTGGAAACAGGCCATCTTTGTTCCTAACTCCCTCTGCCGGGCACCTGGCCGCGGTCACCTACAATCCCGAACGGAACAGGATTTCTTCCAGATGCAAGCTGCCACAAACTGGAAGACTAGCTTCCCTATGAGGGCCAAAGGCCTCCTACAAACTGACATCAGGCACCTGGGCAGCTGACTTTACTTACCCCTGGAAACAGGCCATCCTTTGTTCCCAACTCCCTCTGCCGGGCACCTGGCCTCGGCCACCTACAATCCCGAACAAAACAGGATTTCTTCCAGATGCAAGCTACCACAAACTGGAAGACTAGCTTCCCTATGAGGGCCAAAGGCCTCCTACAAACTGACATCAGGCACCTGGGCAGCTGACTTTAGTTTCCTCAGGAAAGGGGCCATCCTTTGTTCCCAACTCCCTCTGCCGGGCACCAGGCCTCAGCCACCTACGATCCCAAACGGAAAAGGATTTCTTCCAGATGCAAGCTGCCACAAGCTGGAAGCCTGGCTTCCGTTGGAGGGCCAAAGGCCTTCTAGAAACTGACTTCAGGCACCTGGGCAGCTGACTTTACTTACCCCTGGAAACAGGCCATCCTTTGTGACCAACTCCCTCTGCCGGGCACCTAGCCTCGGCCACCTACAATCTTGAACGGGAAAGGCTTTCTTCCAGGTGCAAGCTGCCACATACTGGATGACTAGCTTCCCTTGGAGGGCCAAAGGCCTCCTACAAACTGACACAAGGCACCTGGGCAGCTGAGTTTACTTACCCCTGGAAACAGGCCATCATTTGTGCCCAACTCCCTCTGCCGGGCACCAGGCCTCGGCCACCAACGATCCCAAATGGAACAGCATTTCTTCCAGATGCAAGCTTCCACAAGCTGGAAGCCTGGCTTCCCTTGGAGGGCCAAAGGCCTCCTACAAACTGACATCAGGCACCTGGGCAGCTGACTTTACTTACCCCTGGAAACAGGCCATCCTTTGTTCCCAACTCCCTGAGCCAGGCACCCGGCTCCGGCCACCTACAATCCTGAACGGAACAGGATTTCTTCCAGATGCAAGCTGCCACAAGCAGGAAGCCTGACTTCCCATGGAGGGGCAAAGGCCTCCTACAAACTGACATCAGACACCTGGGCAGGTGACTTTACTTACCCCTGGAAACAGGCCATCCTTTGTGCCCAACTCCCTCTGCCGGGCACCTGGCCTCGGCCACCTACAATCCCGAACGGAACAGGATTTCTTCCAGATGCAAGCTACCACAAACTGGAAGACTAGCTTCCCTTGGAGGGCCAAAGGCCTCCTACAAACTGACATCAGACACCTGGGCAGGTGACTTTACTTACCCCTAGAAACAGGCCATCCTTTTTTCCCAACTCCCTCTGCCGGGCACCAGGCCTCGGCCAGCTACGATCCCAAACAGAACAGGATTTCTTCCAGATGCAAGCTGCCACAAGCTGGAAGCCTGGCTTCCCTTGGAGGGCCAAAGGCCTCCTACAAACTGACATCAGGCACCTGGGCAGCTGACTTTACTTACCCCTGGAAACAGGCCATCCTTTGTGCCCAATTCCCTCTGCCGGGCACCTGGCCTCGGCCACCTACAATCCCTAACGGAACAGGATTTCTTCCAGATGCAAGCTTCCACAAACTGGAAGACTTGCTTCCCTTGGAGGGCCAAAGGCCTCCTACAAACTGACATCAGGAACCTGGGCAGCTGACTTTACTTTCCTCTGGAAACAGGCCATCCTTTGTGCCCAACTCCCTCTGCCAGGCACACAGCTCCAGCCACCTACAATCCCGAACGGAACAGGATTTCTTCCAGATGCAAGTTGCCACAAGCTGGAAACCTGGCTTCACTAGGAGGGACAAAGGCCTGCTTCAAACTGACATCAGGCACCTGGGCAGCTGACTTTACTTACCCCTGGAAACAGGCCATCCTTTGTTCCCAATTCCCTCTGCTGGGCACCCGGCTTCGGCCACCTACAATCTTGAACGGAACAGGATTTCTTCCAGATGCAAGTTGCCTTGAACAGGAAGACTAGCTTCCCTTGGAGGGCCAAAGGCCTCCTACAAACTGACACCAGGCACCTGGGCAGCTGACTTTACTTACCCCTGGAAACAGGCCATCTTTTTTCCCAACTCCCTCTGCCGGGCACCTGGCCGCGGTCACCTACAATCCCGAACGGAACAGGATTTCTTCCAGATGCAAGCCGCCACAAACTGGAAGACTAGCTTCCCTTGGAGGGCCAAAGGCCTCCTGCAAACTGACATCAGGCACCTGGGCAGCTGACTTTACTTACCCCTGGAAACAGGCCATCTTTGTTCCTAACTCCCTCTGCCGGGCACCTGGCCGCGGTCACCTACAATCCCGAACGGAACAGGATTTCTTCCAGATGCAAGCTGCCACAAACTGGAAGACTAGCTTCCCTATGAGGGCCAAAGGCCTCCTACAAACTGACATCAGGCACCTGGGCAGCTGACTTTACTTACCCCTGGAAACAGGCCATCCTTTGTTCCCAACTCCCTCTGCCGGGCACCTGGCCTCGGCCACCTACAATCCCTAACGGAACAGGATTTCTTCCAGATGCAAGCTTCCACAAACTGGAAGACTTGCTTCCCTTGGAGGGCCAAAGGCCTCCTACAAACTGACATCAGGAACCTGGGCAGCTGACTTTACTTTCCTCTGGAAACAGGCCATCCTTTGTGCCCAACTCCCTCTGCCAGGCACACAGCTCCAGCCACCTACAATCCCGAACGGAACAGGATTTCTTCCAGATGCAAGTTGCCACAAGCTGGAAACCTGGCTTCACTAGGAGGGACAAAGGCCTGCTTCAAACTGACATCAGGCACCTGGGCAGCTGACTTTACTTACCCCTGGAAACAGGCCATCCTTTGTTCCCAATTCCCTCTGCTGGGCACCCGGCTTCGGCCACCTACAATCTTGAACGGAACAGGATTTCTTCCAGATGCAAGTTGCCTTGAACAGGAAGACTAGCTTCCCTTGGAGGGCCAAAGGCCTCCTACAAACTGACACCAGGCACCTGGGCAGCTGACTTTACTTACCCCTGGAAACAGGCCATCTTTTTTCCCAACTCCCTCTGCCGGGCACCTGGCCGCGGTCACCTACAATCCCGAACGGAACAGGATTTCTTCCAGATGCAAGCCGCCACAAACTGGAAGACTAGCTTCCCTTGGAGGGCCAAAGGCCTCCTGCAAACTGACATCAGGCACCTGGGCAGCTGACTTTACTTACCCCTGGAAACAGGCCATCTTTGTTCCTAACTCCCTCTGCCGGGCACCTGGCCGCGGTCACCTACAATCCCGAACGGAACAGGATTTCTTCCAGATGCAAGCTGCCACAAACTGGAAGACTAGCTTCCCTATGAGGGCCAAAGGCCTCCTACAAACTGACATCAGGCACCTGGGCAGCTGACTTTACTTACCCCTGGAAACAGGCCATCCTTTGTTCCCAACTCCCTCTGCCGGGCACCTGGCCTCGGCCACCTACAATCCCGAACAAAACAGGATTTCTTCCAGATGCAAGCTACCACAAACTGGAAGACTAGCTTCCCTATGAGGGCCAAAGGCCTCCTACAAACTGACATCAGGCACCTGGGCAGCTGACTTTAGTTTCCTCAGGAAAGGGGCCATCCTTTGTTCCCAACTCCCTCTGCCGGGCACCAGGCCTCAGCCACCTACGATCCCAAACGGAAAAGGATTTCTTCCAGATGCAAGCTGCCACAAGCTGGAAGCCTGGCTTCCGTTGGAGGGCCAAAGGCCTTCTAGAAACTGACTTCAGGCACCTGGGCAGCTGACTTTACTTACCCCTGGAAACAGGCCATCCTTTGTGACCAACTCCCTCTGCCGGGCACCTAGCCTCGGCCACCTACAATCTTGAACGGGAAAGGCTTTCTTCCAGGTGCAAGCTGCCACATACTGGATGACTAGCTTCCCTTGGAGGGCCAAAGGCCTCCTACAAACTGACACAAGGCACCTGGGCAGCTGAGTTTACTTACCCCTGGAAACAGGCCATCATTTGTGCCCAACTCCCTCTGCCGGGCACCAGGCCTCGGCCACCAACGATCCCAAATGGAACAGCATTTCTTCCAGATGCAAGCTTCCACAAGCTGGAAGCCTGGCTTCCCTTGGAGGGCCAAAGGCCTCCTACAAACTGACATCAGGCACCTGGGCAGCTGACTTTACTTACCCCTGGAAACAGGCCATCCTTTGTTCCCAACTCCCTGAGCCAGGCACCCGGCTCCGGCCACCTACAATCCTGAACGGAACAGGATTTCTTCCAGATGCAAGCTGCCACAAGCAGGAAGCCTGACTTCCCATGGAGGGGCAAAGGCCTCCTACAAACTGACATCAGACACCTGGGCAGGTGACTTTACTTACCCCTGGAAACAGGCCATCCTTTGTGCCCAACTCCCTCTGCCGGGCACCTGGCCTCGGCCACCTACAATCCCGAACGGAACAGGATTTCTTCCAGATGCAAGCTACCACAAACTGGAAGACTAGCTTCCCTTGGAGGGCCAAAGGCCTCCTACAAACTGACATCAGACACCTGGGCAGGTGACTTTACTTACCCCTAGAAACAGGCCATCCTTTTTTCCCAACTCCCTCTGCCGGGCACCAGGCCTCGGCCAGCTACGATCCCAAACAGAACAGGATTTCTTCCAGATGCAAGCTGCCACAAGCTGGAAGCCTGGCTTCCCTTGGAGGGCCAAAGGCCTCCTACAAACTGACATCAGGCACCTGGGCAGCTGACTTTACTTACCCCTGGAAACAGGCCATCCTTTGTGCCCAATTCCCTCTGCCGGGCACCTGGCCTCGGCCACCTACAATCCCTAACGGAACAGGATTTCTTCCAGATGCAAGCTTCCACAAACTGGAAGACTTGCTTCCCTTGGAGGGCCAAAGGCCTCCTACAAACTGACATCAGGAACCTGGGCAGCTGACTTTACTTTCCTCTGGAAACAGGCCATCCTTTGTGCCCAACTCCCTCTGCCAGGCACACAGCTCCAGCCACCTACAATCCCGAACGGAACAGGATTTCTTCCAGATGCAAGTTGCCACAAGCTGGAAACCTGGCTTCACTAGGAGGGACAAAGGCCTGCTTCAAACTGACATCAGGCACCTGGGCAGCTGACTTTACTTACCCCTGGAAACAGGCCATCCTTTGTTCCCAATTCCCTCTGCTGGGCACCCGGCTTCGGCCACCTACAATCTTGAACGGAACAGGATTTCTTCCAGATGCAAGTTGCCTTGAACAGGAAGACTAGCTTCCCTTGGAGGGCCAAAGGCCTCCTACAAACTGACACCAGGCACCTGGGCAGCTGACTTTACTTACCCCTGGAAACAGGCCATCTTTTTTCCCAACTCCCTCTGCCGGGCACCTGGCCGCGGTCACCTACAATCCCGAACGGAACAGGATTTCTTCCAGATGCAAGCTGCCACAAACTGGAAGACTAGCTTCCCTTGGAGGGCCAAAGGCCTCCTACAAACTGACATCAGGCACCTGGGCAGCTGACTTTACTTACCCCTGGAAACAGGCCATCCGTTGTTCCCAACTCCCTCTGCCGGGCACCTGGCCTCGGTCACCTACAATCCCGAACGGAACAGGATTTCTTCCAGATGCAAGCTGCCACAAAGTGGAAGACTAGCTTCCCTTGGAGGGCCAAAGGCCTCCTAAAAACTGACATCAGGAACCTGGGCAGCTGACTTTACTTTCCTCTAGAAACAGGCCATCCTTTGTGCCCAACGCCCTCTGCCGGGGCACAGCTCCAGCCACCTACAATTCCGAACGGAACAAGATTTCTTCCAGATGCAAGCTGCCACAAGCTGGACACCTGGCTTCACTAGGAAGGCCAAAGGCCTGCTACAAACTGACATCAGGCACCTGGGCAGCTGACTTTACTTACCCCTGGAAACAGGCCATCCTTTGTTCCCAACTCCCTCTGCCGGGCACCTGGCCTCGGCCACCTATGATCCCAAACACAACAGGATTTCTTCCAGATGCAAGCTGCCACAAGCTGGAAGCCTGGCTTCACTTGGAGGGCCAAAGGCCTCCTACAAACTGACATCAGGCACCTGGGCAGCTGACTTTACTTACCCCTGGAAACAGGCCATCCTTTGTGCCCAACTCCCTCTGCCGGGCACCTGGCCTCGGCCACCTACAATCCCGAACAGAACAGGATTTCTTCCAGATGCAAGCTGCCACAAACTGGAAGACTAGCTTCCCTCTGAGGGCCAAAGGCCTCCTACAAACTGACATCAGGCACCGGGGCAGCTGACTTTACTTACCCCTGGAAACAGGCCATCCTTTGTGACCAACTCCCTCTGCCGGGCACCTGGCCTCGGCCACCTACAATCTTGAACAGGAAAGGCTTTCTTCCAGATGCAAGCTGCCACATACTGGATGACTAGCTTCCCTTGGAGGGCCAAAGGCCTCCTACAAACTGACACAAGGCACCTGGGCAGCTGACTTTAGTTTCCTCAGGAAAGAGGCCATCCTTTGTGCCCAACTCCCTCTGCCGGGCACCAGGCCTCAGCCACCTACGATCCCAAACGGAAAAGGATTTCTTCCAGATGCAAGCTGCCACAAGCTGGAAGCCTGGCTTCCGTTGGAGGGCCAAAGGCCTTTTAGAAACTGACTTCAGGCACCTGGGCAGCTGACTTTACTTACCCCTGGAAACAGGCCATCCTTTGTGATCAACTCCCTCTGCCGGGCACCTAGCCTCGGCCACTTACAATCTTGAACGGGAAAGGCTTTCTTCCAGATGCAAGCTGCCACATACTGGATGACTAGCTTCCCTTGGAGGGCCAAAGGCCTCCTACAAACTGACACAAGGCACCTGGGCAGCTGAGTTTACTTACCCCTGGAAACAGGCCATCATTTGTGCCCAACTCCCTCTGCCGGGCACCAGGCCTCGGCCACCAACGATCCAAAATGGAGCAGCATTTCTTCCAGATGCAAGCTGCCACAAGCTGGAAACCTGGCTTCACTAGGAGGGACAAAGGCCTGCTTGAAACTGACATCAGGCGCCTGGGCAGCTGACTTTACTTACCCCTGGAAACAGGCCATCCTTTGTTCCCAATTCCCTCTGCCGGGCACCCGGCTTCGGCCACCTACAATCTTGAACGGAACAGGATTTCTTCCAGATGCAAGTTGCCTTGAACAGGAAGACTAGCTTCCCTTGGAGGGCCAAAGGCCTCCTACAAACTGACACCAGGCACCTGGTCAGCTGACTTTACTTACCCCTGGAAACAGGCCATCTTTCTTCCCAACTCCCTCTGCCGGGCACCTGGCCGCGGTCACCTACAATCCCGAACGGAACAGGATTTCTTCCAGATGCAAGCTGCCACAAACTGGAAGACTAGCTTCCCTTGGAGGGCCAAAGGCCTCCTACAAACTGACATCAGGCACCTGGGCAGCTGACTTTACTTACCCCTGGAAATAGGCCATCCTTTGTTCCCAACTCCCTCTGCCGGGCACCTGGCCTCGGTCACCTACAATCCCGAACGGAACAGGATTTCTTCCAGATGCAAGCTGCCACAAAGTGGAAGACTTGCTTCCCTTGGAGGGCCAAAGGCCTCCTAAAAACTGACATCAGGAACCTGGGCAGCTGACTTTACTTTCCTCTTGAAACAGGCCATCCTTTGTGCCCGACGCCTTCTGCCGGGCACACAGCTCCAGCCACCTACAAGCCCGAACGGAACAGGATTTCTTCCAGATGCAAGCTGCCACAAGCTGGAAGACTTGCTTCCCTTGGAGGGCCAAAGGCCTCCTACAGACTGACATCAGGAACGTGGGCAGCTGACTTTACTTTCCTCTGGAAACAGGCCATCCTTTGTGCCCAACTCCCTCTGCCGGGCACCTGGCCTCGGCCACCTACAGTCCCGAACGGAACAGCAATTCTTCCAGATGCAAGCTGCCACAAGCTGGAAACCTGGCTTCCCTTGGAGGGCCAAAGGCCTCCTACAAACTGACATCAGGCACCTGGGCAGCTGACTTTACTTACCCCTGGAAACAGGCCATCCTTTGTTCCCAACTCCCTCTGCTGGGCACCCGGCTTCGGCCACCTACAATCTCGAACGGAACAGGATTTCTTCCAGATGCAAGTTGCCTTGAACAGGAAGACTTGCTTCCCTTGGAGGGCCAACGGCCTCCTACAAACTGACACCAGGCACCTGGGCAGCTGACTTTACTTACCCCTGGAAACAGGCCATCTTTGTTCCCAACTCCCTCTGCCGGGCACCTGGCCTCGGTCACCTATAATCCCGAACGGAACAGGCTTTCTTCCAGATGCAAGCTGCCACAAACTGGATGACTAGCTTCCCTTGGAGGGCCAAAGGCCTCTTACAAAGTGACACAAGGCACCTGGGCAGCTGAGTTTACTTACCCCTGGAAACAGGCCATCCTTTGTGCCCAACTCCCTCTGCCGGGCACCTGGCCTCGGCCACCTACAATTCCGAACGGAACACGATTTCTTCCAGATGCAAGCTGCCACAAAGTGGAAGACTTGCTTACCTTGGAGGGCCAAAGGCCTCCTACAAACTGACATCAGGCACCTGGGCAGCTGACTTTACTTACCCCTGGAAACAGGCCATCCTTTGTGCCCAACTCCCTCTGCCGGGCACCTGGCCTCGGCCACCTACGATCCCAAACAGAACAGGATTTCTTCCAGATGCAAGCTGCCACAAGATGGAAGCCTGGCTTCCGTTGGAGGGCCAAAGGCCTCCTCCAAACTGACATCAGGCACCTGGGCAGCTGACTTTACTTACCCCTGGAAAGAGGCCATCCTTTGTGCCCAACTCCCTCTGCCGGGCACCTGGCCTCGGCCACCTACAATCCCGAACAAAACAGGATTTCTTCCAGATGCAAGCTGCCACAAGCTGGAAGCCTGGCTTGCCTTGGAGGGCGAAAGGCCTTCTACAAACTGACTTCAGGCACCTGGGCAGCTGACTTTACTTACCCCTGGATACAGGCCATCCTTTGTGCCCAACTCCCTCTGCCGGGCACCAGGCCTCGACCACCTACGATCCCAAACGGAAAAGGATTTGTTCCAGATGCAAGGTGCCACAAGCTGGAAGCCTGGCTTGCCTTGGAGGGCGAAAGGCCTTCTACAAACAGACTTCAGGCACCTGGGCAGCTGACTTTACTTACCCCTGGAAACAGGCCATCCTTTGTGCCCAACTCCTTCTGTTGGGCACCAGGCCTCGGCCACCTAAAATCCCGAACGGAACAGCATTTCTTCCAGATGCAAGCTGCCACAAACTGGAAGACTTGCTTCCCTTGGAGGGCCAAAGGCCTCCTACAAACTGACATCAGGAACCGGGGCAGCTGACTTAACTTTCCTCTTGAAACAGGCCATCCTTTGTTCCCAACTCCCTCTGCCGGGCACCCGGCTTCGGCCACCTACAATCCCGAACGGAACAGGATTTCTTCCAGATGCAAGTTGCCTTGAACAGGAAGACTTGCTTCCCTTGGAGGGCCAAAGGCCTCCTTCAAACTGACATCAGGCACCTGGGCAGCTGATATTACTTACCCCTGGAAACAGGCCATCATTTGATCCTAACTCCCTCTGCCGGGCACCTGGCCTCGGCCACCTACAATCCCGAACAGAACAGGATTTCTTCCAGATGCAAGCTGACACAAACTGGAAGACTAGTTTCCCGTGGAGGGCCAAAGGCCTCCTACAAACTGACATCAGGCACCTGGGCAGCTGACTTTACTTACCCCTGGAAACAGGCCGTCCTTTGTGCCCAACTCCTTCTGCCGGGCACCTGGCCTCGGCCACCTACAATCCCGAACGGAACAGGATTTCTTCCAGATGCAAGCTGCCACAAACTGGAAGACTAGCTTCAATTGGAGGGCCAAAGGCCTCCTACAAACTGACACCAAACACCTGGGCAGCTGACTTTACTTACCCCTAGAAACAGGCCATTCTTTGTGCCCAACTCCCTCTGCCGGGCACCAGGCCTCGGCCACCTACGATCCCAAACAGAACAGGATTTCTTCCAGATGCAAGCTGCCACAAGCTGGAAGCCTGGCTTCCCTTGGAGGGCCAAAGGCCTCCTACAAACTGACATCAGGAACCTGGGCAGCTGACTTTACTTTCCTCTGGAAACAGGCCATCCTTTGTGCCCAACTCCCTCTGCCGGGCACCTGGCCTCGGCCACCTACGATCCCAAACAGAACAGGATTTCTTCCAGATGCAAGCTGCCACAAGCTGGAAGCCTGGCTTCCCTTGGAGGGCCAAAGGCCTGCTACAAACTGACATCAGGCACCTGGGCAGCTGACTTTACTTACCCCTGGAAACAGGCCATCCTTTGTTCCCAATTCCCTCTGCCGGGCACCCGGCTTCGGCCACCTACAATCTTGAACGGAACAGGATTTCTTCCAGATGCAAGTTGCCTTGAACAGGAAGACTAGCTTCCCTTGGAGGGCCAAAGGCCTCCTACAAACTGACACCAGGCCCCTGGGCAGCTGACTTTACTTACCCCTGGAAACAGGCCATCCTTTGTTCCCAACTCCCTCTGCCGGGCACCTGGCCTCGGCCACCTACAATCCCGAACAGAACAGGATTTCTTCCAGATGCAAGCTGCCACAAACTGGAAGACTAGCTTCCCTATGAGGGCCAAAGGCCTCCTACAAACTGACATCAGGCACCTGGGCAGCTGACTTTACTTACCCCTGGAAACAGGCCATCCTTTGTGCCCAACTCCCTCTGCCGGGCACCAGGCCTCGGCCACCTACGATCCCAAACGGAAAAGGATTTCTTCCAGATGCAAGCTGCCACAAGGTTGAAGCCTGGCTTCCGTTGGAGGGCCAAAGGCCTTCTACAAACCGACTTCAGGCACCTGGGCAGCTGACTTTACTTACCCCTGGAAACAGGCCATCCTTTGTGCCAACTCCCTCTGCCGGGCACCTGGCCTCGGCCACCTACAATCTTGAACGGAAGAGGATTTCTTCCAGATGCAAGTTGCCTTGAACAGGAAGACTAGCTTCCCTTGGAGGGCCAAAGGCCTCCTACAAACTGACTTCAGGCACCTGGGCAGCTGTCTTTATTTACCCCTGGAAACAGGCCATCCTTTGTGCCCAACTCCCTCTGCAGGGCACCAGGCCTCGGCCACCTACAATCCCGAACGGAACAGCATTTCTTCCAGATGCAAGCTTCCACGAACTTAAAAGACTTGCTTCCCTTGGAGGGCCAAAGGCCTCCTACAAACTGACTTCAGGCACCTGGGCAGCTCACTTTACTTACCCCGAGAGAGAGGCCATCATTTGTGCCCAACTCCCTCTGCAGGGCACCTAGCCTCGGGCACCTACAATCCCGAACGGGACTGGCTTTCTTCAAGATGCAAGCTGCCACAAACTGGAAGACTAGCTTCCCTTGGAGGGCCAAAGGCCTCCTACAAACTGACACAAGGCACCTGGGCATCTGAGTTTACTTACCCCTGGAAACAGGCCATCATTTGTGCCCAACTCCCTCTGCCGGGCACCAGGCCTCGGCCACCAACGATCCCAAATGGAACAGCATTTCTTCCAGATGCAAGCTGCCACAAGCTGGAAGCCTGGCTTGCCTTGGAGGGCGAAAGGCCTTCTACAAACTGACTTCAGGCACCTGGGCAGCTGACTTTACTTACCCCTGGAAACAGGCCATAATTTGTTCCCAACTCCCTGAGCCAGGCACCCGGCTCCGGCCACCTACAATCCTGAACGGAACAGGATTTCTTCCAGATGCAATCTGCCACAAGCAGGAAGCCTGACTTCCCATGGAGGGGCAAAGGCCTCCTACAAACTGACATCAGGCACCTGGGCAGCTGACTTTACTTACCCCTGGAAACAGGCCATCCTTTGTTCCCAACTCCCTCTGCCGGGCACCTGGCCTCGGCCACCTACGATCCCAAACAGAACAGGATTTCTTCCAGATGCAAGCTGCCACAAGATGGAAGCCTGGCTTCCCTTGGAGGGCTAAAGGCCTGCTACAAACTGACATCAGGCACCTGGGGAGATGATATTACTTACCCCTGGAAACAGGCCATCCTTTGTTCCCTACTCCCTTAGCCGGGCACCCGGCTCCGGCCACCAACGATCCCAAACGGAAAAGGATTTCTTCCAGATGCAAGCTGCCACAAGCTGGAAGCCTGTCTTCCGTTGGAGGGCCAAACGCCTCCTACAAACTGACATCAGGCACCTGGGCAGCTGACTTTACTTACCCCTGGAAACAGGCCATCCTTTGTGCCCAACTCCCTCTGGCAGGCACCTGGCCTCGGCCACCTACAATCCCGAACAAAACAGGATTTCTTCCAGATGCAAGCTGCCACAAGCTGGAAGCCTGGCTTGCCTTGGAGGGCCAAAGGCCTTCTCCAAACTGACTTCAGGCACCTGGGCAGCTGACTTTACTTACCCCTGGAAACAGGCCATCCTTTGTGCCCAACTCCCTCTGCCGGGCACCAGGCCTCGGCCACCTACGATCCCAAACGGAAAAGGATTTCTTCCAGATGCAAGCTGCCACAAGCTGGAAGCCTGGCTTGCCTTGGAGGGCGAAAGGCCTTCTACAAACTGACTTCAGGCACCTGGGCAGCTGATTTTACTTACCCCTGGAAACAGGCCATCCTTTGTGCCCAACTCCCTCTGCCGGGCACCTGGCCTCGGCCACCTACGATCCCAAACAGAACAGGATTTCTTCCAGATGCAAGCTGCCACAAACTGGAAGACTAGTTTACCGTGGAGGGCCTTAGGCCTCCTAAAAACTCACACCGAACACCTGGGCAGCTGACTTTACTTACCCCTGGAAACAGGCCATTCTTTGTGCCCAACTCCTTCTGCCGGGCACCTGGCCTCGGCCACCTACAATCCTGAATGGAACAGGATTTCTTCCAGATGCAAGCTGCCACAAACTGGAAGACTAGCTTCCATTGGAGGGCCAAAGGCCTCCTACAAACTGAAACCAAACACCTGGGCAGCTGACTTTACTTACCCCTAGAAACAGGCCATTCTTTGTGCCCAACTCCCTCTGCCGGGCACCAGGCCTCAGCCCTCTACGATCCCAAAGAGAACAGGATTTCTTCAAGATGCCAGCTGCCACAAGCTGGAAGCCTGGCTTCCCTTGGAGGGCCAAAGGCCTGCTACAAACTGACATCAGGCACCTGGGCTGCTGACTTTACTTACCCCTGGAAACAGGCCATCCTTTGTGCCCAACTCCCTCTGCCGGGCACCTGGCCGCGTTCACCTACAATCCCGAACGGAACAGGATTTCTTCCAGATGCAAGCTGCCACAAACTGGAAGACTAGCTTCCCTTGGAGGGCCAAAGGCCTCCTACAAACTGACATCAGGCACCTGGGCAGCTGACTTTACTTACCCCTGGAAACAGGCCATCCTTTGTTCCCAACTCCCTCTGGCGGGCACCTGGCCTCGGTCACCTACAATCCCGAATGGAACAGGATTTCTTCCAGATGCAAGCTGCCACAAAGTGGAAGTCTTGCTTTCCTTGGAGAGCCAAAGGCCTCCTAAAAACTGACATCAGGAACCTGGGCAGCTGACTTTACTTTTCTTATTAAACAGGCCATCCTTTGTGCCCAACGCCCTCTGCCGGGGACACAGCTCCAGCCACCTACAATCCCGAACGGAACAAGATTTCTTCCAGATGCAAGCTGCCACAAGCTGGAAACCTGGCTTCACTAGGAGGGCCAAAGGCCTGCTACAAACTGACATCAGGCACCTGGGCAGCTGACTTTACTTACCCCTGGAAACAGGCCATCCTTTGTGCCCAACTCCCTCTGCCGGGCACCAGGCCTCGGCCACCTACGATCCCAACCGAAAAGGATTTCTTCGAGATGCAAGCTGCCGCAAGCTGGAAGCCTGGCTTCCGTTGGAGGGCCAAAGGCCTCCTACAAACTGACACCAGGCACCTGGGCAGCTGACTTTACTTACCTTTGGAAACAGGCCATCCTTTGTTCCCAACTCCCTCTGCCGGGCACCTGGCCTCGGCCACCTACAATCCCGAACAAAACAGGATTTCTTCCAGATGCAAGCTGCCACAAGCTGGAAGCCTGGCTTGCCTTGGAGGGCGAAAGGCCTTCTACAAACTGACTTCAGGCACCTGGGCAGCTGACTTTACTTACCCCTGGAAACAGGCCATCCTTTGTGCCCAACTCCCTCTGCCGGGCACCAGGCCTCGACCACCTACGATCCCAAACGGAAAAGGATTTCTTCCAGATGCAAGCTGCCACAAGCTGGAAGCCTGGCTTGCCTTGGAGGGCGAAAGGCCTTCTACAAACAGACTTCAGGCACCTGGGCAGCTGACTTTACTTACCCCTGGAAACAGGCCATCCTTTGTGCCCAACTCCTTCTGTTGGGCACCAGGCCTCGGCCACCTAAAATCCCGAACGGAACAGCATTTCTTCCAGATGCAAGCTGCCACAAACTGGAAGACTTGCTTCCCTAGGAGGGCCAAAGGCCTCCTACAAACTGACATCAGGAACCGGGGCAGCTGACTTTACTTTCCTCTTGAAACAGGCCATCCTTTGTTCCCAACTCTCTCTGCCGGGCACCCGGCTTCGGCCACCTACAATCCCGAACGGAACAGGATTTCTTCCAGATGGAAGTTGCCTTGAACAGGAAGACTTGCTTCCCTTGGAGGGCCAAAGGCCTCCTACAAACTGACATCAGGCACCTGGGCAGCTGATATTACTTACCCCTGGAAACAGGCCATCATTTGATCCTAACTCCCTCTGCCGGGCACCTGGCCTCGGCCACCTACAATCCCGAACAGAACAGGATTTCTTCCAGATGCAAGCTGACACAAACTGGAAGACTAGTTTCCCGTGGAGGGCCATAGGCCTCCTAAAAACTCACACCGAACACCTGGGCAGCTGACTTTACTTACCCCTGGAAACAGGCCGTCCTTTGTGCCCAACTCCTTCTGCCGGGCACCTGGCCTCGGCCACCTACAATCCCGAACGGAACAGGATTTCTTCCAGATGCAAGCTGCCACAAACTGGAAGACTAGCTTCAATTGGAGGGCCAAAGGCCTCCTACAAACTGACACCAAACACCTGGGCAGCTGACTTTACTTACCTTTAGAAACAGGCCATTCTTTGTGCCCAACTCCCTCTGCCGGGCACCAGGCCTCGGCCACCTACGATCCCAAACAGAACAGGATTTCTTCCAGATGCAAGCTGCCACAAGCTGGAAGCCTGGCTTCCCTTGGAGGGCCAAAGGCCTCCTACAAACCGACATCAGGAACCTGGGCAGCTGACTTTACTTTCCTCTGGAAACAGGCCATCCTTTGTGCCCAACTCCCTCTGCCGGGCACCTGGCCTCGGCCACCTACGATCCCAAACAGAACAGGATTTCTTCCAGATGCAAGCTGCCACAAGCTGGAAGCCTGGCTTCCCTTGGAGGGCCAAAGGCCTGCTACAAACTGACATCAGGCACCTGGGCAGCTGACTTTACTTACCCCTGGAAACAGGCCATCCTTTGTTCCCAATTCCCTCTGCCGGGCACCCGGCTTCGGCCACCTACAATCTTGAACGGAACAGGATTTCTTCCAGATGCAAGTTGCCTTGAACAGGAAGACTAGCTTCCCTTGGAGGGCCAAAGGCCTCCTACAAACTGACACCAGGCCCCTGGGCAGCTGACTTTACTTACCCCTGGAAACAGGCCATCCTTTGTTCCCAACTCCCTCTGCCGGGCACCTGGCCGCGGTCACCTACAATCCCGAACGGAACAGGATTTCTTCCAGATGCAAGCTGCCACAAGCTGGAAGACTAGCTTCCCTTGGAGGGCCAAAGGCCTCCTACAAACTGACATCAGGCACCTGGACAGCTGAATTTACTTACCCCTGGAAACAGGCCATCCTTTGTTCCCAACTCCCTCTGCCGGGCACCTGGCCTCGGCCACCTACAATCCCGAACAGAACAGGATTTCTTCCAGATGCAAGCTGCCACACTCTGGAAGACTAGCTTCCCTATGAGGGCCAAAGGCCTCCTACAAACTGACATCAGGCACCTGGGCAGCTGACTTTACTTACCCCTGGAAACAGGCCATCCTTTGTGCCCAACTCCCTCTGCCGGGCACCAGGCCTCGGCCACCTACGATCCCAAACGGAAAAGGATTTCTTCCAGATGCAAGCTGCCACAAGGTTGAAGCCTGGCTTCCGTTGGAGGGCCAAAGGCCTTCTACAAACCGACTTCAGGCACCTGGGCAGCTGACTTTACTTACCCCTGGAAACAGGCCATCCTTTGTGCCAACTCCCTCTGCCGGGCACCTGGCCTCGGCCACCTACAATCTTGAACGGAAGAGGATTTCTTCCAGATGCAAGTTGCCTTGAACAGGAAGACTAGCTTCCCTTGGAGGGCCAAAGGCCTCCTACAAACTGACATCAGGCACCTGGGCAGCTGTCTTTACTTACCCCTGGAAACAGGCCATCCTTTGTGCCCAACTCCCTCTGCAGGGCACCAGGCCTCGGCCACCTACAATCCCGAACGGAACAGCATTTCTTCCAGATGCAAGCTTCCACGAACTTAAAAGACTTGCTTCCCTTGGAGGGCCAAAGGCCTCCTACAAACTGACATCAGGCACCTGGGCAGCTGACTTTACTTACCCCTGGAAACAGGCCATCCTTTGTTCCCAACTCCCTCTGGCGGGCACCTGGCCTCGGTCACCTACAATCCCGAATGGAACAGGATTTCTTCCAGATGCAAGCTGCCACAAAGTGGAAGTCTTGCTTCCCTTGGAGGGCCAAAGGCCTCCTAAAAACTGACATCAGGAACCAGGGCAGCTGACTTTACTTTTCTTATTAAACAGGCCATCCTTTGTGCCCAACGCCCTCTGCCGGGGACACAGCTCCAGCCACCTACAATCCCGAACGGAACAAGATTTCTTCCAGATGCAAGCTGCCACAAGCTGGAAACCTGGCTTCACTAGGAGGGCCAAAGGCCTGCTACAAACTGACATCAGGCACCTGGGCAGCTGACTTTACTTACCCCTGGAAACAGGCCATCCTTTGTGCCCAACTCCCTCTGCCGGGCACCAGGCCTCGGCCACCTACGATCCCAACCGAAAAGGATTTCTTCCAGATGCAAGCTGCCGCAAGCTGGAAGCCTGGCTTCCGTTGGAGGGCCAAAGGCCTCCTACAAACTGACACCAGGCACCTGGGCAGCTGACTTTACTTACCTTTGGAAACAGGCCATCCTTTGTTCCCAACTCCCTCTGCCGGGCACCTGGCCTCGGTCACCTACAATCCCGAACGGAACAAGATTTCTTCCAGATGCAAGCTGCCACAAGCTGGAAACCTGGCTTCACTAGGAGGGCCAAAGGCCTCCTACAAACTGACATCAGGCACCTGGGCAGCTGACTTTACTTACCCCTGGAAACAGGCCATCCTTTGTGCCCAACTCCCTCTGCCGGGCACCTGGCCTCGGCCACCTACAATCCAGAACAGAACTGGATTTCTTCCAGATGCAAGCTGCCACAAGCTGGAAGCCTGGCTTCCCTTGGAGGGCCAAAGGCCTTCTACAAACTGACATCAGGCACCTGGGCAGCTGACTTTACTTACCCCTGGAAACAGGCCATCCTTTGTGCCCAACTCCCTCTGCCGGGCACCTGGCCTCGGCCACCTACAATCTTGAACGGAAGAGGATTTCTTCCAGATGCAAGTTGCCTTGAACAGGAAGACTAGCTTCCCTTGGAGGGCCAAAGGCCTCCTACAAACTGACACCAGGCACCTGGGCAGCTGACTTTACTTACCCCTGGAGACAGTCCATCATTTGTGCCCAACTCCCTCTGCAGGGCACACAGCTCCAGACACCTACAATCCCGAACGGAACAGGATTTCTTCCAGATGCAAGCTGCCACAAGCTGGAAGACTAGCTTCCCTTGGAGGGCCAAAGGCCTCCTATAGACTGACATCAGGAACCTGGGCAGCTGACTTTACTTTCCTCTTGAAACAGGCCATCCTTTGTGCCCAACGCCCTCTGCCTGGGACACAGCTCCAGCCACCTACAAACCCGAACGGAAAAAGATTTCTTCCAGATGCAAGCTGCCACAAGCTGGAAACCTGGCTTCACTAGGAGGGCCAAAGGCCTGCTACAAACTGACATCAGGCACCTGGGCAGCTGACTTTACTTACCCCTGGAAACAGGCCATCCTTTGTGCCCAACTCCCTCTGCCGGGCACCAGGCCTCGGCCACCTACAATCCCGAACGGAACAGCATTTCTTCCAGATGCAAGCTGCCACGAACTGGAAGACTTGCTTCCCTTGGAGGGCCAAAGGCCTCCTACAAACTGACATCAGGCACCTGGGCAGCTGACTTTACTTACCCCTGGAAACAGGCCATCCTTTGAGCACAACTCCCTCTGCCGGGCACCAGGCCTCGGACACCTACTATCCCAAACGGAACAGGATTTCTTCCAGATGCAAGCTGCCACAAGCTGGAAGACTAGCTTCCCTTGGAGGGCCTAAGGCCTCCTACAAACTGACATCAGGCACCTGGGCAGCTGACTTTACTTACCCCTGGAAACAGGCCGTCCTTTGTTCCCAACTCCCTATGCCGGGCACCTGGCCTCGGTCACCTACAATCCCGAACGGAACAGGATTTCTTCCAGATGTAAGCTGCCACAAAGTGGAACACTTGCTTCCCTTGGAAGGCCAAAGGCCTCCTAAAAACTGACATCAGGAACCAGGGCGGCTGACTTT